>NC_133622.1:83222481-83329981 GCF_048593235.1 Sminthopsis crassicaudata | reverse complement strand
AAATCAGAAAATGAATTGTGTAGAAGATAACATTTGAATTAAATCTAAGGAAACTAAGATGTGGTAGATAAGAAGACAGTGAATTCTAGGTATAGGGAACAATCAGTGAAAAGATGTAGGTATGAGGATGGGCAATCTTATATGTATCAGAAATAAAAGATTAACTGTAGGAAGATAAATTAGAAAAAAAAGAAATTAGTAATTATTTCTTTTACAGAGAGCTTTTTTGTCTCTTATTGAATTAGTGAGAATGAGTAATTCACTGTCAAGGAAATCATTCTAGGTAAAGGAAAGAGACAACTTTCTTTTTGAATTTTAATCACATTCCTAAGAATGTGCTAATGACACAAAGAATAAAGGGGGTGTAAGGTTGTTCAGGAGATGGCAATTGAGGTAGAGGTTTGGGAATGCTATTAAATGCTAAGCACATTAAATCCTTAGTGTGTGGGCGTTTATGAAAACTTCAAGTACTTCACAAGTGTCTAAAAGAGTAATCAGTCTCTGAAAACCAATCTCTTCATTTATATTTTATTTGCATTCTTTTTTTTTTCCGGATAAAGAGACAACTTTACTTGTCCTATGAGATTTCTTGTCCTTTTTTAGACCATATGAGATAAGAATATTAAATCTCACTTACAGAGATAAAGTTTTCTCTTGGTCATTTAATAGTTAAAATGGTAGAAATTTCAAGGACATTAATGAAAAAAAAAATATGCAAAGGAAGGGGGGCCTAGCTATACCAGACCTAAAACTATATTATGAAGCAGCAGTTATCAAAAACGTTTGGTACTGGCTAATAAATGGAGTAGTAGATTAGTGGAATTGATTTGGTTCAGAATTCATAATATAGTATATTTCACAAGACATAATATAGTAATCTAATCTTTGATTAAAAGGAAAGACTCCAATTTCTGGGATCTCACTATTTGACAAAAATTGCTGGGAAAATTGGAAATTCGTATGGCAGAAACTAGCTATGAACCCACACCTAACACCCTATACCAAGATAAGGGTTCTTGATTTTGATATGGAGTGATACTATATAAACAAATTAGAAGAACTAACTATTGTCTACCTCTCAGATCTGTGGAACAGGAAGGAGTTTGTAGCCAAAGAAGAGCTAGAGTATGTTATGAAATGCAAAATGGATAATTTTGATTATGGTAAGTTTAAAAGATTTTTGTACAAATGGAACAAATGTAGGCAAGATTAGAAGGGAAGCAGAACATTGGGGAAAAGTTTTATATCTAATGGTTCTGACAAAGACTTCATTTCTAAAATATATAGAGAATAGATTCAAATTTATAAAAAGAGAAGGCATTCTCCAATTGTTAAATAGTCAAAGAATATGAACAATTATCAGATGAATAAATTCAAAGCATTTCTAGAAATATGAAAAAATGTTCCAAATTATTATTGATTAGAAAAATGCAAATTAAGTCAACTCTGAGGTACTAGTACATAACTCTCAGATTGACTAAGAAGATAGGAAGAGAAGAGGATAAATGTTGGAGGAGGTGTGGGAAAATTGTGACACTAATACATTGTTGGTAGAGTTTTGAATTGATTTATCCATTCTGCAGAGCAATATGGAACTAAGCCGAAAGGGTTGTCAAACTGTACATATCCTTTGATTCAGCAGTATTTCTTTACTGGGCTTGTATCCTGAAGAGATCACAAAAAAAGGGGAAAAGGGCCCATATGTACACAAATGTTTGTAACAGTCCTTTTGTAGTAGCAAAGAATTGGAAAGTGAGTGGATACCCATCAGCTAGAGAATGGCTGAACAAGTTATGGTATATGAACGTTATGGAATATTATTGTATAAAAATCAGTCAGTAGGATGATTTCAGAAAAGGGAGATAATTACATGAACTGATGCTGTGAAGTGAGTAGAACCAAGAGATCATTGCACATGGTAACAAGATTATATAATGATCAATTCTGATAGACATGGATCTTTTCGCCAGTGAGGTAATTTAGTCAGTTCCAATGGTCTTGGGATGAAGAGAGCAATCTACATCCAGAGAGAGGACAGTAGGGACTGAGTATGGATCATGTCATAGTATTTTCCCTCTTTTTGTTGTTGTTTGCTTGCTTTTTTGTTTTCTTTCTTATTATTTTTCCTTTGTGATCTGATTTTTTTTATACAGCCTGATAATTATGGAAATATTTATAGAAAAACCGCACATTTAACATATACTGGATTACTTGTTGTCTAGGGGAAGAGGTAGGGGCAAGGAAGGGAGAAATTTGAAACACAGGGTTTTGCAAGGGTGAGTGTTGAAAATTATCTATGCAGGGTTTTTTTTTTTAATAAAAAGTTTTAATAATACATAATAAAAATAAATTTTAAATATTTTAACTCATGAATATATGAAGGACTTGTAATTACACAGGGCAAGGATCTCCTTTCACCAAAGCATATTAATCCTTTTGAGTTAATAAATAAATCCTACAGTTAATAAATAAATTCCCTAACAGAATGGCTTGCTGGATTACACAAGTGTTAAATTTCAGTGACATAATTTGAACTCAGGACTTAGTTCTTTCTAAGTATTCTTATCCATTATACTACTTGGTACTTTTTTTTTTATTGCAACCTTAACAAACATAAATAAGATTAATTGAATGAGAATTATTTATATAGATATAGCACAAGACTATACAATGTTTGGGAAGTGAATTTTAAGAGAGAAGTGTTATGTTGATGAATTTTTTCCCTCAAAGTTCTTAAAATTAACTTTTAAACTATTTATTATTATCATTAAATCATTAACTATTAACTAAACTGAAATTAACTATATGAATAAAATAACATCCCTCCTCCTCATTTCAAAATGAAGAAAAAGTTAAGTGATTTCTTCAAACTCTCATAGGCAATATTTGAATCCAGATTCTCTGACTCTATAGAGTCAGAGTTGTTTTTTCTTCTGTATCATTTTATCTCCCAGAAATGAGTGATATCTTGAAGTATTCATTCATTTGGCCAACACTGAAGGGACAGTCTGCCTTCATCTGATATGGACAAGACACTTTATCAAAGTTTATACTTGAGTACCATTCTTCTCTCCCTTCTTTTCCCTGTCTTCTTTCCTTCCACTTTTTCCCTTTCATTTCTGTTCTCTTTGCCTTCTTTTTTCTCTCGGGTATATCCTCTCTTCTTCCATCTCCCACAATATATGTTCACATGCCCAACTATACATATAGAGAAATTAACATATGTGCAAATACACAACACACATGAACATGTCCACATACATACAAACACATGTACTGTGTGTTTTCTATGTATATGATCAAATTATATGTTTACATGCATGTTTTTCAGAAGAAAGAACAGTGGTAAGAGAAAGGTATTACTTAGGTAGAATTTTGATTAATATCACTTCTCTGAATTGGGCATTTTTCAGTCTTCTTAATTTCTTTGGAAAAAGAATGGCCCAATATAAGAGGAATGAGATGAAGTAGTTCACACAAATATCTAAAACCAAAGTGGAAATGGCTAGGAGAGCCAGTTGCATGAAACATAATCTATTTAAGTGCATTATATGTAGCTTAACATGCATTTAGGAAAAAAAATGAATCAATTGACACACAAGTTTTAGGAACTCAATTCTTACACTACATCCCCAGTTGAATTTAATAGTCAATCACAAGTTCCTGAAAATAAGAGAGGAAGAATATTGCCCATTTTCTAATAGAAAGAACTAATATGCAGAATGAGATATGCATTTTATTTTTTGTATTTGAATAGTATGAGCATTTATTTTGCTTGAAAATGCACATTTGATTCCAGGTTCTCTTCCCATTCACCACAGAAAAGGACTAGTTACAGAGAAATAAAATAAATACTTATTAATTGAAAAAAAACAAACAAACACTGTATACTGAATATATGTGTATTATATATTTGTGTTTATATGCATACATTCCTGTTTAAATATGTATATGCATGAATGATTGACACACAAAGCAAGATATTGATTATATAAAAAGAACTGCTTTCCTTTCAAAACTGATGAAGTAATAAAAGAGGAAAGCTTACTGTAAAACAAAAAGAAATTATTGGGTTCTATAGTTTCAGTTACAGAATGGTATTTTGAGTAGCTATTGTTAAAATTATATTACATAGGGATAGGGATTGTGGAGTTGTCAGCTAATTTTAATGTACATTATCTCATAATAATGAGGTATAAAAAGAGTGATGCAAAGGAGTAATTCCCAAGCTCTAAAATACTATTTTTATTACAAGGAGAAACAGAAGCTTGTTAACAGATAAAAGAGTGTTTAACAAATGGGTGTCTAACCTTTGTCCTAGAAGATCTTGTAAGGCTTAGAAATCCTGGAACCTACCCAGTGAATTCTCATGTCAGCCCATGATTGAGAATAAAAAGAAAGGAGTGCAAAGCAAATAGAAATTTTAACTCTGCAGGTGGTGACTTTTTGCTGAAATGTTACTGTACCCTATCTCAATTTTTATTGTTCCTTGTAATAATCAAAATGTCTCCAGCAAACCAGTTGTGATAATGATAGTAGAGCTTTAATTCATGTGTTGTAAAATGGTAAATGGACTGATTGCTTCTGGGAAGAGGTAATCAGAAGATTAAATATGAACTTCTAACCTAATATATCTAAATATTCATGAATTTTCAAAGACCTTAACTTGCAAATGAAAATGGACAAAAGATATTTGCATGGATAAGAATAAAAGAAAATAAATTTATTTTATTTTTTTATGGACATGAGCCACCAAGGGAGTTGTTGCCACTCTTTTAATACTGAACAAAAATATCTATATTGCAGAAGGAATCTGTGTAATGCATTCCATTTTAAATTACTATGCACTAAATACATGAACACCAAGCTTTACATGAGGAATTATTTTAAAGGAAAACTCATTTAATGTATATAAAAATACTTGTCAGAAATGTCATTAAATACCTAAAAATTTTTAGATATGATGGAATTAATGTTAATATCAAATGTCTGATGGTAGTTGTCATTGGAATCTGGGCAATGGATCCTTACAGAAAAAAAAAACAGCTGAAACAAAATTAGCCTTTTCTGTGAATACCAGGGGAAAATGATAGAAGCACTAGAATTCAACTACTTCTATCACCAAATTATTTCTCCTACAGTCCTTGTAAAATAGTTCTCATACATGCTTGAAAGTTGTCTTTGAATGAAAGGCAAATGGAGGCCTTTGCCAGTCTCCATTTTGAAATTTATTTACCAGCATCAGCGACAGAGATAATATTGTTAAATTGCCAGTATTCCATGAGTGTTAACTCAAAGTGAACATATGGAATGACAGATGCACAAATGTTACTTTATCATTTCCTTGTCCCTTCAATCAGATAATATCCAAGAAAGATGACATTAACCCTTCATATTTAGAATACCTCTCCATTTTTCTTTTCTGTTGAAAATAGTCAAGATTGGAAAGTAGAAGTATGATTTTGGGCATTCATTCCATTTTGATTCTTTTTAATTACGTTTTTGATTTTACCATCTCAAAATTTTGTTTTAAGTCATAAACAGAAGTCTAATGGAGCATAAAACAACAATAGTGTTAATTATATAACAATAAATAATGTTAATAATATTATCAACAAAATAATAATAACAATTATATGTCACTTAAAACTTTTCAACATGTTTGCCTCATTTGTTAAATATGTTTACCTCATTTTTGGTAATTGTTTTTAATAACTATATCCCTAGAAATAAATTAAAAGGAAAATAAGTTAATTTAAACACACACACACACACACACACACACACACACACACACACACACACACATATATATATATATATATATATATATATATATTATGGGATATTCAGCACACTGTAGTGAATAGAAGACCTATCTAAAAGATAAGATGATCTATATTTGAATTCTCCTTGTCACATGTTATTTATATGACCTTAGAGAAATCACATAATTGCTTAATGTCTAAGGCACACTAACACTTTAAATAACTAAGGAATGGCTGAACTTTATTGATCTTTATTATTATTATTTATTGGAAGTAATATCTATACTAACAGTTTCTTAAAGACTTAAAACCAGTCAGTCAGTCAGTAAACATTTATCAAGTATACCTTTGTATCAGGGGACAGCTAGTTGGCACAGTGGATTTAATAATAGATTTGGAGCACAGAAAGACTTATCTTTATGAGTTCAAATTTGGTCACATTAACTGTGTGATACTGGATAAGTTATGGAACTCATTTTCATCATATTCCTCATTTGTAAAATGAGCTAAGAAGGAAAAAGAAAACTTTCCCAGTATCTTTGCCAAGAAATCCCCACATGGTGAGACACGACTGAAAAAACATAACCACAATTTTTATCAAGCACTGGGTTAAACCCTGGGGCTATAAAAAGGTCTAAAACCAGTATCTGACCTCCAAGAGCTCTCACTTTAATAAGAGAGAACATACACATTACATGTCAATAAGTAACTTACAGCATAAATAGATAATAAATAGAGGTAAAGGAAACAAAATTAAGAAGTGGTGGAATTGGTTTCCAGTAGAAAGTGATGTTTTAGTTCAGAGGTGACATTTTAATTTTCAAATTCTTCAAAAAGAAAAAGCAAAATATTTCAAAAGCAACTAACAACACAAACAAAAAACTTTGCTCATTTTATTATTCTATCAACTTCTCAAGTATAATAGTCATAGAGTCCAAAGCTATTAAAATCATTCTGTTCCTCTCCAAATAAGAGTCAAATATGGCTATAAATTTAGATCTTAAGGATCATTGATTCTATCCCTCTCATTTCACAGATAAGAAATGTGACATCAGAGAGAATAAATGAGTTGTTTAAAGTCACACAAATAGCAAGTGGTAAAGCTGAAATCACTGGAATGCTAACTTCTAAATCAATGGGTTTTTTTCTCTGCTGTCCTTGTATCTCCTGTGTTGGCCTGGACTGAAGAGCTTTCATTTATCTTTCATTCAGGAGTAAAACCAGGAACCCTTGTCTCTGTACCATTACCTTTCCATGGTAAAAATGGATAGATTTCTAATTTTCTTTGATATATTTAATCTATTGAACATAAGGACTGTTCCATTTTTTTGATCCTTGCATTTCACAGTGAAATCCCAGAGTCTAACACCTAAATTTTTTCATAAATGAATATTGTAAGATTATAATAAATGATGATGATAATTATGATGATTAAATTGAATGGTTTTTGTATATTGAGCACTAACCTATTTTCTGTACAGCATTATTATTATTATATATTTTGTTTATATGTATATTATTAACACTTAAAGTTAATAATAATGTTTACTCAAAAATAATGACTGATAGTGATTTCTGTTATAAACATGTTACAACTCTGTGTTCATGATTTTTTAGGAGAGTTATTTGAATATAACATATTGTAACAAGTATTATTTTAATATTAATATAATCTGTTGATAAGTTGTATGAGGAAAACTGGACTCAATAAATTTAATCATATTTTCATTTTGAAGTAAATTTTGAGATTTTTTTAGAGAAACTTATGATATTTCACGTATGTTTGAAATATGAAAGAACATTAATAACCAAATGGGAGAATTTTACTTTGGAAAGAACTTGGTATAGTTTAATGGAAATCTTGATGTTTGATCATTTTTTTTTCTTTTCTATACAATTAATTGAAATGAAAATAGTTTTTTTTTTCATCACATTTATCTATTTTATTTTGGTGATGAGAAAGAGGGACCAGAAGTGTGATTTCAATACAACAAGAACTTCTTTGTGTAAAAGTCATTTTGTAAATGCATATGTGGCACTTGACAAGTTCTTTAACCCTTCAATACCCAAGCAACTTTCCAGTGCTTTAAAAGTTATAAGAAACATTGCAATCTGCATAGAGAGAAGCTTTCCCATCAGAAGTTTTGTATACCAGTGAAAACACAGATTCTCTTCAAAATGCTTTATTTCCTTCCCAGATACAAAGCATTTGTTCTTTTGCTGTCAATGCTAGACATTTTCATTTATATGTTTATTTGTAGAAATGGCTAAAAAATAACATTCTGCTTCCTAAATGATTCACATTCAAAATATTATAATGCAATAATTGTTGAAATAAAGCATTTCCCCCCATGGATACTATATAAATATTTGGATATTTCTCAAAATGTTATACATCAGAAATTAAGTGATATTTTCTATGTATGACAACATCTTTGAGAATCTGCATAGATTGGGTTATGAAAGGAAACTTCATTTAATTAAATTAAAAATCTTTGAATATTATTTAACATTTTACCCTCATGACAAAATTATAGTAGTTCATAGAATTTCTATTTGATCAAATAGAAATTTGATGATTGAATGATATTTTCTTTCTGAACTGAAATAGAAGTTTAAATAAAAAAGTCAAAGGGAGAGAAAAGTTGACAGAGATATCCATTATGTAAATATCTGTGCTTTTGTCAGATGAGGTAATTAATTTAGGAAGATCACGCTATGTCTGTGACTTAATATATAAAGTTCATGTAATTTCCTTTCACTTAAGAGAGGCACATGGTGGCTTAGCATTGTTAAATCTTAGATTATGAGCATCAAAGGATCTGATACATCATTTTACAGATTTGTAAATGGATAAAACAATTTGCCTAAAAACATATACTACAAGTAAACAAGTAAAGATTCAATTCAAGGGCCTTTGACTTCAGAAATAATGCTCTTACTCACTGAACCATGCCATCTGTCTCAAATAGTGTCAGTGGTAGAATCTGAACTCAAATCTTCTTGATTTTAAGTTCAAAATTCTCTCCATTACAGTCTGATATCTCTGCATTTCATCTATTACTTGGTTTAAAAAGAAAAAAAAAACCTTAGATAATAAATTCATTTTTACTCTCCTCAATAGAACTGTTTTTAGTATAAAAATATACTGTTATCAGTTCCATAATATAAAAGATCAGGGGGAAAGGCCTAAATTTTCAACAGTAACCTTGAGAATGCCAATACAAATAACAAATGCCCCTGCTATTCTCCTTGTCATTTCACTAATTCACTATAGTCATAAGTCATTTATTCACTTATGAAGAAAGAAGAGAAGTTGTATAGGGAGGAGATGCAAGAAGCATAGCTGTATAAATCATCAAAGAAGATGCCGGACTTTCCCCATTCCTGGATCTATAAGAGCTCAGTTAATAAAATTTAGGAAGAAGCAATATATTTTTGTTTTTTAGGCTAGTTGATTATCATATTTTTCCTCTCTCAATGCTTTCGGGAATAAAGAAAGAACCTTCTTTCTTCGAGAAAAATAATGTGGCTTTTGGTATTCCAAGATATCCTCCTTTGAGTGTTTTCATTTGTTTTGTTGGTGAAATTTTTTTGTGTTAAAATGGTTTATTTGTGTTGTTGAACTGCCTGAAATCTTAGATCATAAGAAGATTAAAATATCATTAAAGAGAACTTCTAAATTGATGACATCACAGATTAGAACAAGTTTGAGCATTTCAGATAAATCTATGGGTCTATATCCTTTTTTTTAAATTTAATAATTAAAAAAAATTGACAGTATATATGCATGAGTAATTTTTTTATAACATTATCCCTTGTAATCATTTTTCTAAATTTCCCCTCCCTCCCTCTACTCCCTCCCCTAAATGACAGGCAATCCCATACATTTTACATGTGTTACAATATAATCTAGATACAATATATGAGTGTGAATCCAATTTTCTTGTTGCACGTTAAGTATTAGATTCCAAAGGTATAAGTAACCTGGGTAGATAGACAGTAGTGCTAACACTTTACATTCAATTCCCAGTGTTCCTTCTCTAGGTGTACTTCTTTCTGTCCATCATTGATCAACTGAAAGTGAGTTGGATCTTCTTCATGTTGAAGATATCCACTGTTATCATAATATATCTTCATACAGTATTGCTGTTGAAGCGTATAGTGATCTTCTGATTCTGGTCATTTCACTCAGCATCAGTTGATGTAAGTCTCTCCAAACCTTTCTGAATTCATCCTGGTGGTCATTTCTTAAAGATTAATAATATTCCATAACCTTCATATACCATAATTTACCCAACCATTCTCCAATTGATGGACATCCATTCATCTTCCAGTTTCTAGCCACTACGAAACATTTTGGCACATACAGGTCCCTTTACCCTCTTTACTATTTCTTTGGGATATAAGCCCAATAGTAGCATTGCTGGATCAAAGGGTATGCAGTTTGATATCTTCTTGGTCATAGTTCCAAATTGCTCTCCAGAGTGGCTGGATTCTTTCACAACTCCACCAACAATGTATTAGCGTCCCAGTTTTCCCACATTCCCTCCAACATTCATCATTATTTGTTCCTGTCATCTTAGCCAATCTGACAGGTGTGTAGTGGTATCTCAGAGTTGTCTTAATGTGCATTTCTCTGATCAAGGGTGATTTGGAACACTCTTTCATATGAGTGGAAATAGTTTCAATTTCATCATCTGAGAATTGACTGTTCATATCCCTTGACCATTTATCAATTGGAGAATGGTTTGGTTTCCTATAAATCAGGGTCAGTTCTCTATATATTTTGGAAATGAGACCTTTGTCAGAACCTTTACTTTTAAAAATATTTTCCCAATTTGTTACTTCCCTTCTAATCTTGTTTGCATTAGTATTGTTTGTACAGAAACTTTTTAGTTTGATGTAATCAAAATCTTCTATTTTGTGATCAATAATGATCTCTAGTTCTCCTCTGGTCATAAATTTTTTCCTTCTCCACAGGTCTGAGAGGTAGACTATTCTCTGTTCCTCTAATATATTTATGATCTTATTCTTTATGCCTAAATCATGGACCCATTTTGATCTTATCTTGGTATATGGTGTTAAGTGGGATCCATATCTAATTTCTGCCATACTAATTTCCACTTTTCCCAACAGTTTTTTTCAAATAATGAATTTTTATCCCTAATGCCTAATGTTGGTATCTTTGGGTTTGTCAAAAACTAGATTGCTATAGATGTATCCTTTTTTGTCCTTTGTACCTAATCTGTTCCACTGATCAATTGGTCTATTTCTTAGCCAGTACCAAATGGTTTTGGTGACTGCAGCTATATAATATAGCTTTAGATCAGTACACCTAGAACACCTTCTTCTGACTTTTTTTCATTAATTCCCTTGAAATTCTCGACCTTTTATTCTTTCATATGAATTTTGTTGTTATTTTTTCTAGGTCATTAAAATAGTTTCTTGGGAGTCTGATTGGTATAGCACTAAATAAATAGATTAGTTTGGGGAGTATTGTCATCTTTATAATATTCGCTCTGCCTATCCAAGAGCAATGAATGTCTTTCCAAGTATTTAAATCTGATTTTATTTTTGTGGCAAGTGTTTTGTAATTTTGCTCATATACTTCTGACTTTTCTTTGGTAGATGGATTCCCAAATATGTTATACTCTCAACATTTGTTTGGAATGGAATTTCTCTTTGTATCTCTTGCTGTTGCAATTTATTGGTGATGTATAAAAATGCTGAGGATTTATGTGGATTTATTTTCTATCCAGAAACTTTGCTAAAGTTGTGAATTATTTCTAATAACTTTTTATTAGAATCTCTGGGGTATTCTAAGTATACCATCATATCATCTGCAAAGAGTGATAGTTTGATTTCCTCATTACCTACTATTATTCCTTTAATCTCTTTCTCGACTCTTATTGTGGAGGCTAGCATTTCTAATACAATATTGAATAGTAATGGTGATAGTGGGCAACCTTATTTCACTCCTGATCTTACTGGGAAAGGTTCCAGTTTATCTCAATTAAATATTATGCTGACTGATGGTCTTAAATACATGCTGGTCATTATTTTAAGGAATAGTACATTTATTCCTATATTGTCAAGCATTTTTAGTAGGAATGGATGTTGATTTTATCAAATGCTTTTTCTGCATCTATTGAGATGATCATATGGTTTTTATTAATTTGATTATTTATATAGTCAATTATACTAATAGTTTTCCTAATTTTAAACCAGCCCTGCATTCCTGGTATAAATCCTACTTGATCATAGTGTATTATCCCGGGGATGATTTTCTGAAGTCTTTTTGCTAATATCTTATTTAAGATTTTAGCTTCAAAGTTGCAGGATACAAAATAAATCCACATAAATCCTCAGCATTTTTATACATTACCAACACAATCCAAGAGCAAGAGATACAAAGAGAAATTCCATATATATATATATATATATATATGTACATGCATATATGCCCCTAGATGGCAGGCATTCCCATACATATTAAATATCTTATAGTATATGCTTGGGTAAGCATATACTATAAGATATTTAATATGTATGGGAATGCCTGCCATCTAGGGGAGGGGGTGGAGGGAAGGAGGGGAAAAATTCAGAACAGAAGGGAGTTCAAGGGATAATGTTGTAAAAAAACCAAAATTACCTATGCATATGTACTGTCAAAAAAATGTTATAATTAGGGGGGCGGAGCCAAGATGGCGGAGAAGATACACGCCACTGTGTAAGCTCCTTTCTTCCCTCACAACCAACTAGATTTAATCAGCCTCAGAAATAGCGCTGGACTGATAGAATCCACAAGGACTGGAAGCACGACTTACCAGCTGAAGAGAATCTGGAGTTTCAACAGGAAAGGTCAGCTCCCAGGGGAGGAAGAAGAGAGGCCAGTGCAGACAGTGGGGTAGTGGCACACTGCGCCTATCACGCTGGGGAGGACTCTGGGATCAGAGAATTCACTGAGATAAAAGAATCTGGCACAGGCTGTTAGCTCTTCTCTGCTTATAATACAGCAGTTCAGAAGAGAAATCTAAGCAACTTTAAAATTTAAAACCAGATTGGATCTTCCCGGATCCTGGGGGTGACTCAGCAAATCTTGGCACTGTGGGTGTGGCCGACATAGGCAATCCAGGCTTTCACCTGTGGGTAGTTAAGAAATTGAAAAGTAGGCTGGGCGGTAACTCATAGTGCCTGGCTCAGCTGGAGGCTGTGGAACGGAAGTCCCAGAGAAGCGGAACCTTTGAACTAGGGACCGCGGTTTCTGGCAGAGACTTCCACTTTGAGCGCAGGGGCTTTTCACGTCACCTGCTGCAGACATCCACGCCCCACCTGGATGCATAGGCTAGGTTTTGAGTTGCCTTTACTGTTCAGTCTCAACCTCAGGGAAGCCGCTAAAACACAGCACCCTCAAAGCATAGCAGTGCTGATCACGTCTGAGGCACTTCCAGGGAGGGGGTGGGGAACTCTCTCCCAGAGCTCTCTCTTAGCTCAGGCGCACGGGCCGCTGCATCCATCTGGTCTGGGAGGAAGCTGGTAAAGAAATAAATAAATAATTTCCTACCCAGGGGACAGACCCCAAAAGATTTTTTAAGTATGAGCAAAAAGCCAAAAAAAAAAAAACTATAGATTCCTTCTACACAAAAAAAGAGCAGGTATCCAACCCCGAGGAAGTTAACAGCAGAGAGTCAGCAGATAACAACCTAAAGGGGAACGATTCCTGCCCCCCATCACATAACTCTCTCCTTGAAGAGACTATTAAAAAGTTAAGGGAGTTTGAAGAAAAATGGGGAAAGGAAAGAGAAGCTATGAAATTGGAGTTGGAAAAAATAAAGACTTCACAGGAGATGCAGGGAAACAAAATTAGTGAATTAGAAAAGGTAAAAAAAATCACAGGAAAGTAGGATTTCTGAATTGGAGAAGATAAAAAATCTCAAGAAAATAGGATTTCTGAATTGGAGAAGATAAAAAAGTCTCAAGAAAATAGGATTTCTGAATTGGAAAAAGAAAATAATTCTCAAAAAAAATTAGGGAAATGGAAAAAAATTCAATAGAGAAAAATAACTCATTTAAAAATGAAATTGGGCATTTACAAAAAGAACTAAAAACTGTGAATGAAGAAAATAACTCCTTAAAAGTTAGGATGGAACAAATAGAAATGAAATAGAAATGAATGATTCACAGAGAACCCAAGAATCAGTCAAACAAAAAAAAAAAAAAAAAAAAAATGAGAAGTTGGAGAACAACGTCAAATACTTACTGGGAAAATCTATAGACCTGGAAAATAGATCTAGGAGAGATAATCTGCGGATCATTGGACTTCCCGAAAACTATGACCAAAAAAAGAGCCTAGATTCTATTTTACAAGAAATTATCAAAGAGAACTGTCCAGAGATAATAGAAACAGAGGGGAAAGTAGATGTGGAAAGAATTCATCGAACTTCTTCTGAAATAGACCCTAAAAAAAGAACACCATGGAATATTGTGGCTAAGCTGCAGAATTACCACACAAAGGAGAAAATCCTGCAAGCAGCTAGAAAAAAACAATTTAAATACCAAGGTGCCACAATAAGGGTCACCCAAGATCTGGCTGCCTCCACATTAAAAGATAGAAGGGCCTGGAACCTGATATTCCGAAAGGCAAAAGATCAAGGATTGCAACCAAGAATAAACTACCCAGCTAAGTTTAGCATCTTTTTCCATGGAAGAAGATGGTCATTCAATGAAATAGAGGAATTCCATATGTTTCTAAGAAAAAAACAGACTTAAACAAAAAATCTGATCTACATCCACAAGACTGAAGAGAAACAGAAAAAGGCACACAGAACCCTTGAGAACTATATCTCTGTTGTGGGTATATAGAAAGTACACATGGATAATTTGATTTTACTGATATAAAAGAAAAAAAAAAGGAGAGGGTGTAGTAAAGGGAAGGGGGTAGTATCAGAAACAGGGGAGGGAGTGATAAAAAGAGGGAAACTACATCCCAGGAAGAGGCATAGAAAATACACCATATCTGAGGGAATTTAGAGAGGGGGAGAATCATTGTGTAAATCTTACTCTCATCAGAAGAGGCTCAAAGAGTAAATAATTGTCATATTTTTTTTCAGAGAATTCTCTCTCACCTCATTAAAAGGGGGGAGAGGAAAAGGGAAAAGGAAAAGGAGAATAAGGGAAGGGACGTGGAGGGAGGGGGGAGGGATACTAAAAAAAAAAAAGGGAGGGCTGTGCGTCCCAAGGGGGGGTCTATAAATTGAATATTGGGGAAGGGCTTCAGGGGGGTCAAGGGAAAAAGCATAATCTGGGGATAATATGATGGCAGGAAATACAGAATTAGTAATTTTAACTGTAAATGTGAATGAGATGAACGCTCCCATCAAAAGGAGACGGATAGCAGATTGGATAAAAAATCAGAACCCTACAATATGTTGTTTACAGGAAACACACTTAAAGCAGGGAGATACATATAGAGTAAAGGTAAAAGGTTGGAGCAGAATCTATTATGCTTCAGGTAAAGCCAAAAAAGCAGGAGTAGCTATCCTTATCTCAGATCAAGCAAAAGCAGAAGTTGATCTAATTAAAAGAGATAAGGAAGGAAACTATATCCTGCTGAAAGGTAGAATAACTAATGAAGCCATATCGATACTAAACATATATGCACCAAGTGGTATAGCATCTAACTTTCTAAAGGAAAAGTTAAGAGAGTTGCAAGAAGAAATAGACAGTAAAACTATAATAGTGGGAGATCTCAACCTTGCACTCTCAGATTTAGACAAATCAAACCACAAAACAAACAAGAAAGAAATTAAAAAAGTAAATAGAGCATTATAAAAACTAGGTATGATAGACCTTTGGAGAAAACTGAATGGCAATAGAAAGGAATATACTTTCTTCTCAGCAGTTCATGGATCTTATACAAAAATAGACCATATATTAGGACATAAAGATCTCAAAATTAAATGTAGGAAGTCAGAAATAATAAATGCCTTATTCTCAGACCACAATGCAATAAAAGCTACATTCAGTAAAAAGTTAGGGGTAAATAAACCAAAAAGTAATTGGAAAATGAATAATCTCATCTTAAAGAATGACTGGGTGAAAGAGCAAATTATAGAAACAATTAATAATTTCACCCAAGATAATGACAATGATGAGACATCATACCAAAATCTGTGGGATGAAGCTAAAGCAGTATTGAGGGGAAATTTTATATCTTTAGAGGCTTATTTGAAGAAAATAAGAAAGAGAAGATTAATGAATTGGGCTTGCAACTTATAAGGCTAGAAAAAGACCAAATTAAAAACCCCCAACCAAATATTAACTTGAAATACAAAAATTAAAAGGAGAAATCAATAATATTGAAAGTAAAAAAACTATTGAATTAATAAATTCAACCAAGAGTTGGTTTTATGAAAAAGCCAATAAAATAGATAAACCTTTGGTAAATCTGATCAGAAAAAAGAAAGAGGAAAATCAAATTGTTAATCTTACAAATGAAAAGGGGGATCTTTCCACCAATGAAGAGGAAATTAGAGAAATAATAAGGAGTTACTTTGCCCAACTTTATGCCAATAAATTTGATAACTTAAGTGAAATGGATGACTTCCTCCAAAAATATAGGCTCCCTAGATTAACAGAGGAGGAGATAAATTGCTTAAATAGTCCCATTTCAGAAAAAGAAATAGAACAAGCTATTAATCAACTCCCCAGGAAAAAATCCCCAGGAACAGATGGATTTACATGTGAATTCTACCAAACATTTAAAGAACAATTAGCCCCAATGCTATATAAACTATTTGAAAAAATAGGGAATGAAGGAGTCCTACCAAACTCCTTTTATGACACAGACATGGTACTGATACCTAAACCAGGTCGATCAAAAACTGAGAAAGAAAATTATAGACCAATTTCCTTAATGAATATTGATGCTAAAATCTTAAATAAGATATTAGCAAAAAGACTTCAGAAAATCATCCCCAGGATAACACACTATGATCAAGTAGGATTTATTCCAGGAATGCAGGGCTGGTTTAATATTAGGAAAACTATTAATATAATTGACCATATTAATAATCAAATTAATAAGAACCATATGATCATCTCCATAGATGCAGAAAAAGCATTTGACAAAATCCAACATCCATTCCTACTAAAAACTCTTGAGAGTATAGGAATAAATGGATTATTCCTTAGAATAATCAGGAGCATATATTTAAGACTGTCAGTAAGCATAATATGCAATAGAAATAAACTGCAACCTTTCCCAGTAAGATCAGGAGTGAAACAAGTTTGCCCACTATCACCATTACTATTCAATATAGTACTAGAAGCGCTAGTCTCGGCAATAAGAGCCGGGAAAGAGATTCAAGGAATTAGAGTAGGAAATGAGGAAATCAAACTATCACTCTTTGCAGATGACATGATTGTATACTTAGAGAACCCCAAAGACTCTGCTAAAAAGCTATTAGAAATAATTCAGAATTTAGGAAAGTGGCAGGATACAAAATAAATCCACATAAATCCTCAGCATTCTTATATATCACTAACAAAATGCAACAGCAAGAGATACAAAGAGAAATTCCATTCCAAACAAATGTTGAGAGTATAAAGTATTTGAGAATCCATCTACCAAAGAATAGTCAGGAATTATATGAGAAAAATTACAAAACACTTGCCACAAAAATAAAGTCAGATTTAAATAATTGGAAAGACATTCAGTGCTCTTGGATAGACAGAGCGAATATAATAAAGATGACAATACTCCCCAAACTAATCTATTTATTTAGTGCTATACCAATCAGACTCCCAAGAAACTATCTTAATGACCTAGAAAAAATAACAACAAAATTCATATGGAAGAATAAAAGGTCGAGAATTGCAAGGGAACTAATAAAAAAAAAAGTCAGAGAAAGGTGGTCTAAGTGTACCTGATCAAAAGCAATATTATATAGCAGCAGTCACCAAAACCATTTGGTACTGGCTAAGAAATAGAACGGTAGATCAGTGGAACAGATTAGATACAAAGGACAAAAAAGGGTACATCTATAGCAATCTAATCTTTGACAAACCCAAAGATACCAACATTAGGGACAAAAATTCATTATTCAGAAGAAACTGTTGGGAAAACTGGAAATTAGTATGGCAGAAATTAGATATGGATCCACACTTAACACCATATACCAAGATAAGATCAAAATGGGTCCATGATTTAGGCATAAAGAATGAGATCATAAATAGATTAGAGGAACAGAGAATAGTCTACCTCTCAGACCTGTGGAGGAGGAAGGAATTTATGACCAGAAGAGAACTAGAGATCATTATTGATCACAAAATAGAAGATTTTGATTACATCAAACTAAAAAGTTTCTGTACAAACAATACTAATGCAAACAAGATTAGAAGGGAAGTAACAAATTGGGAAAATATTTTTAAAAGTAAAGGTTCTGACAAAGGTCTCATTTCCAAAATATATAGAGAACTGACCCTGATTTATAGGAAACCAAACCATTCTCCAATTGATAAATGGTCAAGGGATATGAATAGTCATTTCTCAGATGATGAAATTGAAACTATTTCCACTCATATGAAAGAGTTTTCCAAATCACTACTGATCAGAGAAATGCAAATTAAGACAACTCTGAGATACCACTACACACCTGTCAGATTGGCTAAGATGACAGGAATAAATAATGATGAATGTTGGAGGGGATGTGGGAAAACTGGGACACTGATACATTGTTGGTGGAGAATCCAGCCATTCTGGAGAGCAATTTGGAACTATGTCCAAAAAGTTATCAAACTGTGCATACCCTTTGACCCAGCATTGCTGTTATTGGGATTATATCCCAAAGAAATACTAAAGAGTGGAAAGGGACCTGTATGTGCCAAAATGTTTGTGGCAGCTTTTTGTTTTATTTAGAAACTGGAAGTTGAATGGATGTCCATCAATTGGAGAATGGTTGGGTAAATTGTGGTATATGAAGGTTATGGAATATTATTGCTCTGTAAGAAATGACCAGCAGGAGGAATACAGAGAGGCTTGGAGAGACTTAAATCAACTGTTGCTGAGTGAAATGAGCAGAACCAGAACATCACTATACACTTCAACAACAATACTATAAGAGGATGTATTCTGATGGAAGTGGAAATCTTCAACAAACTCACTTCCAGTTGATCAATGATGGACAGAAATAACTATACCCAGAGAAGGAACACTGGGAAGTGAATGTAAATTGTTAGCACTACTGTCTATCTACCCAGGTTACTTATACCTTCGGAAGCTAATAATGTGCAACAAGAAAATGGTATTTACACACATATATTGTTTCTAGGTTATATTGTAACACATGTAAAATTTATGGGATTACCTGCCATCGGGTGGAGGGAGTGGAGGGAGGGAGGGGATAATTTGGAAAAATGAATAAAAAAATGTTATAATTATAAAATTTAAAAAAAGATTTTAGCATCAATATTCATTAAGGAGATTGGTCTATAGTTTTCTTTCTCAGTTTTTGATCTACCTTGTTTAAGTATCAGTACCATGTCTGTGTCATAAAAGGAGTTTGGTAGGACTCCTTCATGGGGGTCTATATCCTTAATAGCCCTTTTTTCTGTTAGTATTTATATAATATATTTCATCAATTATATGTAGAACAATTTTTAATATTCATTTAAAATTTTTTGAGTTCCCTATTATCTCCTTTCCCCACAACACTTATTGATAAGTCAAGCAATTTGATATAAATCATATATGTCTAGTTATGCAAATCATTTCCATATTATTCATGTTGTGAAAGAAAATATAAATTTAAAAAAATCTCAGGAAAATGCAGATAAAGTATGTGTTAATTTATATTCAGATGCCATCATTCTTTGGGGACAGAATTAATTTTTTATTATAAATCCTTCATGAATCATTCTTTCTTTTGAGAATACTGTGATTCACAATTGGTAATTTTTATATATTGCTGTTACTTTGTAGACAGGAACTTTCACTTTACATAGGTTCATGTAAGTTTGTCTAGGTTTTCCTGAGAGCATACTGTTTACCATTTCTTATAGCATAATAGTATTCCATCACAATCACAAAGCACAATTTTTTCAGTCATTCCCCATTTGAAAAGCATCATCCCAATTTCCAGCTTTTCCCCAATCTGTTTTCCTTTTCATTTTCCACCTGTTCCTTTATCTCCTTTCCCTCCAACTTTTTATTCAGGTAAGATTTATTTCCTCAATCAATTGAGTCAATTCTGTTGATAGTAAGATTCACTCATTTCCATGCATAGCCCTCCTTTCCCTTCCACAGGAAGTTTTTTTTTTCTTTCTGTTTAAATGAGATAATTTACTTTATCTCCCTGTCCCTTTTCCTTTCTCCTAATGCAGTATTCTTTCTCATATATTCATTTAATTTAAATATTATATATTAAACACATACCTTTTCCATTCTCTCTCTCTCTCTCTCTCTCTCTCTCTCTCTCTCTCTCTCTCTCTTCTCTCTCTCTTTATATATTTGTATACATATTTATATATACAAATACATACAAACATACTCCTAACTACCCTAATGGTGAGAAAATTTTTAATAATTACATAAGAATTACAGATGTTTTCCCATAGATGAATTAAACATTTTGATCTTACTAAGTCTCTTATGATTTCCATTTTCTGTTCACTTTTTTATGCTTCTCAAGTCTTTTATTAGAAAGTCATATTTTCTATTCAGTTCACATTTTCATTAAGAATGTTTGAAAGTCCTTTCTTACATTTCTCAGATTGGCTAAGATGACAGGAAAAGATAACAATAAATGTTAGAAGGGGTATGGGGAAATTGGAACACTAACATATTGTTGATGGAGTTGTAAAATGATCCAACCATTCTGAGAGCAATTTGGAACTATTTCCAAAGAACTATAAAAGTATACATACTCTTTGACCCAGCAATCTCACTACTGAGTCTGTATCCCAAAGAGATATATAAAAAAGGGATTTATTATAAGATATATAAATAAATATATATATATATATATATATATATTATAAGATATATAAATATAGATATATAAAAAAGGGATTTATTATAAGATTAAATCAACCATACTGAACTAGAGAACTCATATGCTAAACTAGATAGCCATCATATTATCAATTCAACTGAGGTAACACGTTGTTGTAGGATTAAATCAATCATGCTGAGTCTTAAGTATATTTTTTCCTAATTTCCTGCCCTTTACAGGTACCTATCAATTTGGGCATGTCTGAATACATTATGGTTTATGAAGGTAATGTAATATTATTGCTCTGTAAGAAGCAGGCTGATTTTTAAAAAATATCTGGAAAGACCTACATGAACTAATGTTGAATGATGTGAGTGGAACCAGGAGAACATTTTAAACAATTAGATTGTGAGATGATCAACTGTGATGGACTTTGTTCTTCTCAACAATTGAGTGATTCAAAACAATCTTAGTAACTTTGGATGAAAAATTCCAATTGCATCCAGAGAGAGAACACAGAATGTGGATAAAAGCAAAGTATTTTCATATTTTTTGTTTGTTTGCTTTTTCTTTCTCAGATTTTTTTTTAGTCTGATTTTTCTTACAAAACATGACAAATATGGTAATATGTTTAAAAGGAGTATGCTTATTTAATCTACATCAGATTGCTAGCTGTCATGGAAAAGGAAAATTAAGGGAGGGAGGGAGAAAAATTTAGAACATAAAGGCTTACAGAAATGAAAGTTGAAAAGTATCTTTACATGTATTTGGAAAAATAAAATACTATTAAATAAAGGTCTTCTATTTCATTGAATATGCATCCCTCCCTCCTACCCCAGGATTATTCTCAGTTTTGCTGAGTAGGTGATTTTTAGTTGTAATATTAGCTCTTTGCCCTCCAAAATCTCTCTCTCTCTCTCTCTCTCTCTCTCTCTCTCTCTCTCTCTCTCTCTCTCTCTCTCTATATATATATATATATATATATATATATATATATATATATATATATATATATATATATATATATATATGTCTAGATCTGGATATATATTCCAAGCCCTTCTGTCCTTTAATATAGAGGATATAGAGGATGCTAAATCTTGCATTTTCCAAAGTACTCAAATTGCTTCTTTCTGGCTATTTCCAATATGTTCTTGATCTGAGAGCTCCGGAATTTGACCATAATATTTCTAGGACTTTTCATTTTGGAACATCATTCAGGAGGTAACTTGTGGCTTTTTTTTCAAATTCTGTTCTACCTTCTGATTCTAGGATATCAGGAAACTTTTCCTTGATCATTTCTTGAAAGATGATGTTCAGGGTCTTCTTTTTTTGATCATGACTTTCAAGTAGTTCAATAATTTTTACATTATTTCACTTGGATCTATTTTATTAGGGAATTTTTTTAGATATTTCATGCTGTCTTTTTGTTTCATTCTTTTTTTTTTGCTCTGTTTTTTCTTACTTCTTATAAAGTCATAGCATTAACATTGTTAAATTTTAATTTTTTAAGACATTATTTTCTTCAATGAGCTTTTGTAACTCCTTTTCCACTTGGCCAGTTCTATTTTTCAAGGTATCCTTTTTTCATTGGCTTTTGTACCTTTTAACTATTTGGCCTACTTTATTTTTAAGGTTTTATTTTCTTCAGTGTGTATGTCTCCTTACCAAATCTTTGATTTTTTTTATTGTTTTCTTGCATACTCTCACTTTTCTCATTAATTTTTCTTTTACTTCTCTTTGATTTTTAAGAATTTTCCATGGCCTGCAACAAATGCATACTTTACTTTGAGGCTTTGATGTAGGAGCTTTGACTTTAATATCTTCTGAGTGTGCTTTTTGATCCTCCTTGTCACCATATTAACTTTATATGATCAGAATTTCTCATTGAGAAAAAAAGTCTGTAAAATATCCATCAAGCAACCTATAATATCCTGAGTGATTATATTTGCAATTTAATTTTTTTTCTTTATATAATTAGAACAACCTAATTAGGAGTGATTCTAAATTTCTTCCAAATGAAGCCATCAGCACAATAGCATTTGAAAATTGGAGGGAAGATATCACAATATGTAGAAAATGTCTTTTCTATTTTGATTCTATTACTTAGCTCTTTTTTGTGATTATGTAAACCTCCCTTGATGACCATTAGTTTCTTAGCTTTATGTCTCATTCAATAGTAATAATCAGAAAGTTCTATTTTTTATTATACTTTATAATACTCTAGATTGGTTTAGACTATTCATGACATATACATTACTGAAACAGAGACTTTAGGACTGTGTTTTCTTATATTTTCAAAATAACTTTTTGTAACTTACAGACATTAAGCATAATGGTATCTTATATTATAAATTTAGTCCATTGGGTGACAATAAAGATGGGTTCTGTTAGAGAATACCATTTGGGAAAGTCTATCTGTTCCAGTGTCCTAATAACATAAAGTATGATCTTGATCCATATGTAGATCATTCTGACAAAAATATTCATATGTTGCATATATAGAGTGATAGGAATACAACCATATGAGTAAGGCATTATTTTTATTTCCTTATTCATCTATTATTTGATAATAATGAAACCATTCCTCCAATTCTTTTGAATTTCTATTGCTATGTTAGATAAAAAAAAAACCAACTAAAAAAATGTCAAAGAATCCAAAGATATGAACAGTATCAAAAAATTCAAATGATGGACATATTTGTTCTCATGATAGAAAAAAAAGAACATGATTCTAAATATAAAGGTCTAAAGTATGGTTGAGGAACAGAAAAGTTTAACTAAGTGAACTGCCATTAAGAACTTTGACATGGGATTCATTATCAACCTGTTCTTGACAAATAAGCTATCTAGAATAGTTTTGGTAAGAGACTACAGTGTCTTATAACCAATGTTTTCCTTGTCAAAAATGCTAAATAATTCAATTACATTTTTTCATATCACATTCTAAGAAAATTATAACTTCACCTCTATCCTATACCATTTTGTTCTCTGTATGAAAGAATGAAGCAAAAATGTGTCCTAACTATGAATACTGAAGATTGAGTTGCCTAAGAGATCAGTTTTCTCAAGCTGAGTAGTTAAGATCCTCAGGATACAATTTGCCTGATGAAATGAAGATTCTGTTTGCTTATAAGAAAGCAGCATGTCATTTCCAATGCAACCCTTGGGAGGAGAGGTCTAGTGCCTATTAACGCTGCCTTCCTGCTATGGCTCCAGATGGCAACTGTAGAGCTTACTTAGATCAATGGGGCAATTTTTACAAAATGCATAGGGAAGTTTTACAGACCAATAAGGATTCCCAAGTTCACCTCAGCAAAGGGATTGATTTGCTCCAGGAGGAACATGCACACTGTCATATTGTTTCAAAGTATATAGAAATTTAAAATGTTATGGACTTACTTGTGATAAATAAACACTTATTTCAGACTGTGCTAAGATTTTTAAAAATTTACTATGTCTTTCAACATATGTGTGGAGGACCATTTGGCTTAAAGCAAAGGAATTTTTCTTTCCATTTGCATTTCTCATTATATTTCAACTGTGCCCTGTACCACAATATGTTTTATTGTGAGGGAGTATTATGGAGGAACAGGGAGGACGAAATAGAAGATGGGATAGTAATTGTGATAACTATATTCTGTTACTAGAAAAAAATTGTTTTTATTTTTTAAAATAATAAACATCTATCAAGAATTTCAAGGGAATTAATAAAAGAAATTCAAATGAAAGTGGTGTCACTGTACTAGACATAAACTATACTATAAAGTAGCACTTATCAAAAACATTTAGTACTGACTAAGAAAATAGTTGATCAGTGGAATAGAATAGGTTTGCAAGAAACAATAGTCAATGGTCATAGTAATCTAATGTTTGATAAACCTAAAGACCCCAGATTCTGGGATAAGAACTCACTATTTGACAAAAATTCCTGGGAAATTAGTATGTAAGAGACTAGGCATTGGCCAACACCTAACACACTATACCAAGATTAAGTCAAAATGGATTATTGATTTAGATAAAAGATTGATACTATAAGCAAATTAGAAGAATAAAGCATAGTTTACTTCTCAGATCTGTATAGTAGGAAGAAATTTATGTCCAAAGAAGAACTAGAGTACAATATAAAATGCAAAATGCATATTTTGATTATATTAAGTTAAAAAGGTTTTATACCAACAAAACTGATGCAGACAAGATTAGAAGATATGGAGAAAACCAGGAAAAGATCTTTATATCCAAGGGTCCTGTGAAAGACCTCATTTCTAAAATATATCAAGAATTGACTCAAATGTATAAGAATATAAACCATTCTCCAATCGATAAATGGTCAAAAGAGATGAAGATAATTTTTAGATGAAGAAATTAAAACCACTTATAGTCGTATAAAAATGCTTCAAAACATGATTGATCAGAGAAATGCAAATTAAGACAATTCTGAGGTACTACTACTTGTCTCTCAAATTGGCTAAGGTGACAGGAAAAGATAAAGAATGTAAGAGAGGATATGGGAAACTGGGACACTAATATGTTGTTGATAGAGCGATGAACTTAACCAACCATTCTGGAACTATGCCCAAAGGGCTATCAAACTGTGCATACCCTTTGATCCAGCAGTATTTCTACTGAGCTTGCATCCTAAAGAGATCATAAAGGAGGGGAGAGGAACCCAATGTGCAAAAATGTTTGTAGCAGCCCCTTTTTGTGATGGCAAGAAACTGGAAAGTTAGTGCATGACCATCAGTTGGGGAATGATTGAATAAGTTAATATGAATGTTATGGTATATTATTTTTTGTATAAGAAAACAATCAGCAAGATGCTTTCCCAGAGACCTGGAGAAACCTGGAGAGACTTACATGAACTGATGCTAAGTGAAGTGAGTAGAACCAAGAAAACATTGTACACAGCAATAGCAAGATTATCTGATGATCAACTCTGATCGATAAATAAATCTTTTCACCAACGAGGTGATTCAGGACAGTTCCAATGACTTTGTGATAAAGAGAACCATCTGCCCCCAGAGAGAGGTCTGTGGGGACTCAGTGTGGGTCTAACATAGCATTTGCACTTTTTTATTATTGTTTGCTTGCATTTTGTTTTTTTTTCATTGTTTTTTCTTTTGGATATGATCTTTCTTGTGCAATATGATAATCATGGAAAATATGCATAGAAGAATTGCACATGTTTAACATATTGGGGAGGGCATGGGAGAAGGAAGGAAAATTTTTTGGAACAAAAGTTTTTCCAAGGGTGAATGTTGAAAATTATCTATGCTTATATTTTGAAAATAAAAAAAGATTTAATAAATTGATACATATTAAATTATTAGGAACAATCAAGTAAGCATATGAAATAAAGAATAAAATATTACAAAAATTTGAGAATTTAATAATATGGAATCAAATGAATTAACAAAAGGTACATTGACAAGAATGCTTTGGTTTCTGTGTTCCTTTCCATCTTCTTGAATTTCTGTGTTCTCTGCTTTATCCATATTTTTCTCTCACTTAGTTTCTCTGCTTCTCTGTCTTTGTCTCTTTCCCTATTTCTTTGCCTGTTTGTATGTCTCCCTCTATTGTTTGCTTGACCCAGAGTCATAAAATCATATTTTCTATAGAGATAGTTTAATGATTCATTCCTAATTCTTGCTAAGAGTATGCTAAGTGGAAGCATCTAGAGGATACTTGCTTGTTTAACACTTATTTTAATGAGAATTCTTCTGGGTTTTATGCTGTAATATTATATTCTACATTCAAATACATACATTTTTAGTATGCAAAAAAACTTTACATTCCTAGAGACTAATAAAAATATTAAGGATTGTGAAAAGAAAAGTCTTAAATGATCATATTTCAAAATAGATTCTGAAGCTTGAAAGGAATAATTATATATCCTTTTTCTGGTCCAAGAGAAAAAAATAGAGAAATTCATTTGTGAAGAGCAATTGAGAATCCAATAAAAAAAATAGACACATGCATACATATATGTATGTACATGCACACATGTGTGTCTATTTATCAATTAAACTAATTAGATGCAATTGGATTCTTGCCTCAAATAACATAACCTAATATATATATATATATATATATATATCTTTCTATGTGATAAAGATATTAAAATTTAATATTTTTTTCAAAGATAAGCCCTCTTTCCCTCATGCTTCCCTTACTCCAATCACACTGAGAAAGCTAGGGTTGGGATGTGGGAAACAATCCTGTAACTTACATATACTCAAGAAAAACAAAATATCTTATTGAACATCTCTCAAACTTTCTGTCATGGAGTACTGTTGTATGCTTCCCAGTGATTCCTCAGGGACTGTTATGAATTATTTCATTGATCAAGATCTGCTTTTTTTACCCTTCTATTCAATTACCTTCACCACCTAATGAGAACTCAAAAAACAATGTATAACACATAGTAGGCACTTAATAAATGCTTATTGATTGGAAAAAACAAAATACAGTAAAACATATATGATTAGTGCAAATATCAAAACTGGCCACATCTATATCCATATCTACATCTATGTACACAACCATACACACATAATTTATCTCATTATGCATTCTAAAACCTTCACCTCTCTATCAGCAGATGGGTAGCAAAATTTATTAACCATTTGAGATCCTGATTGACAATTAGACTAATAAAATTAATCACAATAGTATTTCATCACATTTTAAACTACAAAAAAACATTTTTAAAATTTTTCTAAACTACATGCATAGTTTTCAACATTCACTCTTGCAAAACCTTGTGTTCCTTTTCTCCCTACTTACCCCCCCATACTCTCTCCTAAAGGCAAATATATATGTATGTATATATGTATATGCATAATACATATACATACATATATATTTATGTATATTATATATATACATATATATACATATATATATATATATATGTATATATATATATATATATATATATATATAGAGAGAGAGAGAGAGAGAGAGAGAGAGAGAGAGAGAGAGAGGATTATTTGCCTTTAGGTTATAACCTATAACCTAAATTATAGGTTAATTCATTCATTAAATTTGGGGCAACCCCCTCTGATTCTCATTACTTGCCACTTCATAAACAATTATAGATATTTTCATACACCATTTGTTTTGTTTAGGACTAATCTCTCACTTAATCTACTTTCCAATTCACCTTTTCCCCTTCTACCCTTTCTCTATTTCCAATTGAATAAAATACATTTCTGTACTCATCTTTGTGCATGTGTATTATTTTGTTATTGGGCCAACTGAAATAAGAGGGAAGTTCAAGCTTCAGCTGTTCGCTCTTTCAACCCTTTCACTTTATTTGTATAGATGTCAATGTTTACAACCTGATTATGGAAATAATTTTCTCTAATCTTTTTTTCTTCCAACCTAATATATTCCTCTTTGTTCTCCCATTTTTTTTCTTAAATCAACAGGACATAACAGAATGATGCCTAGGTAGGACTAATTGGACTCCCTCTGTGGATTCTGATGATGATAGGAATCACAGAGGAAATATATCATATCTCTATATTTAAATCACTATATTTAAATATCAGTAATTGTTCCTTGTTTACTCCTTTATCTTTTTTATTAATGCCTCTCTTCACTTTTCCATTTGAGTTTCGAAATTTCTCCATAACTCTAGTTTTTTTTTCAACATGATGCTCAAAAATCCTCTATTTTTCTAAAGGTATACATATGTGCACATACATATGTGTAAAAATCACTCCCCTTTTAGCATCTATAACTTCATATCCCATTCAATTCATAGTTAAAATTACTAACTATGTATTTCCAGACATCTTATTTTCCCTAATTTATACTTTCCTCTTTCCTTTTCCCTTTCTCTCCTTACTAGTGTTTGGCTTCTGACCACAACCTCCCTCTACCTGCCTTCCCTCTTTACAGTCCCTCCACCTTTTCTTATCCCTTTCCCCTTCTACTTCTGTTCCTTCTTCTATTACCTCCCCCTTTCCTTTCCCCTTTCTCCCACTACTTCCTTAGAAGATGAGACAAATTTCTATATTAAACCAGATATTTTTTATATTCTCTCTTTGAGACAAATTCAATGAAATTAAGGTTCATACAATGCTCATTTCCCTCTCTTCTTTCCCTCAATTGCAATAAGTCTCTTTTGCCTCTTCATGTGATGTAATTTAGTCCATTTTACCTCCCTTTCCCTTTTCGACCAGTAAAGCCCTTTTCTACCTCTAGTTTCTTTTTTATATCATCACAGTAAAGTCAGATTATAGCTACACCTTCTAATTATACCCCTAGGAAAGATAGATTTCAAAAGTTAAACATATCATCTTCCCAAATAGAATTATAAACATTTGAATCTTTAAAAAACATAGTTTTTTCTTCCCTTTTTATGCTTCTCTTGAGTTCTGAATTTGAAGATCAAATGTTCAGTTCAGTCTGGTCTTTTCATCAAAAATAAATGAAAATTCCCTATTTCATTGAATATCCATCTTTTCCCCTGAAAGATCTTGCTTAATTTTGTTGGATAATTGAATCTTGCCTGCAATCTAAGTCCCTTACCCTCTTGAACATAATATTCCAGGCTCTTCAATCCTTTATGAAGGAAACTTATGTGTTTCCTGATTTTTGCTTTTTTGCTCATCTTAAAGGTTGAGGTCTACTCTTAGGGCGAAGGGGAGATTTTTCCAAGCTTCCTTTATAGGCCAGAGGCTTTACACCGCTCTGGGGCCAGTGCTGCAAGGCTTCCTTCTCATAGGGGCATGGCCAAATCCTTCATGTTATACTGTGAGTTAGGGATTTGTAATTAATGTTTGGGCTAGCTCTCTGGAAGTCCTCTGAATGGGCCTTGGTTTCAGCAGAATAATCACCACAAGAATGGTCAAGGATAGAGTCTAAAATCTTTATTATCTCCTTATAGTCTATCTCCTTTGCCTGGATCTAGGCTAGCTTCCTGGGGGACCTTCAGATGGGCCTTAATCTCAGTGGAGAAGTGAAGGAGGACAGGCTGGCCACCACAAGAGTCTCTGTCTTCAAGTGAGTCCTCCTCTAGCTTTGACTCTGAACTCTTAAATACTCTATTACAATGAAATCCATTTATCATATGGAGTATAAACCAATTATTATATCACTAGGGAACCATTATTTGTTGTAAGATTAAATCAATCATACTAACTAGAGAACTATTAATCAGCATGCTAAAGGAGATAACCATTGTCTTATCAGTTCCACTAAATTAACACCTTGTTGTAAAAATCCTTGCCTCAAATATATTTCTCCAGAGTTTTGACCTATTACAGGTGTTCACTATTTGTTTTTTCTAGTTGTGTTTGAGCTCTGTTGATCCACTCACTTTTGAATCAGGACAAAGTATCCAAGGCTGCTGTATTTCTCTTACATGGGGAAGCCTCTCCACCCTGAGTCTCCCTGCACTGTGCTGCACCTGTGTTGGATTGAAACCCTGCCCTCCTTTATTAAAGTTCTTCCAAAACATCTTTTGCTAGAAATTCATTACTCTGAATATTTTTGAGTTATTTCACTCCAAAACCCATTCAAAGTGAACTGATACTAATATGAAAGATTCCCTTGGGCATGCATAGCTTCTCCCTGGGTCCCAAATTTTGGGATAAGAATTCATTATTTGACAAAAACTGCTGGGAAAACTGGAAATTAGTATGGCAGAAACTAGGCATGGACCCACATTTAACACCACATACTAAGATTAGATCAAAATGGGTCCAAGATTTAGGCATAAAGAACGAAATCATAAATAAATTGGAGGAACATGGGATGGTTTACCTCTCGGACTTGTGGAGGAGGAAGGAGTTTGTGTCCAAGGGAGAACTAGAGACCATTATTGATCACAAAATAGAACATTTTGATTACACCAAATTAAAAAGTTTCTGCACAAACAAAACTAATGCAAACAAGATTAGAAGGGAAGTAACAAATTGGGAAAAAATTTTTACAGTTAAAGGTTCTGATAAAGGCCTCATCTCCAAAATATACAGAGAATTGACTTTAATTTATAAGAAATCAAGCCATTCTCCAATTGATAAATGGTCAAAGGATATGAACAGACAATTTTCAGATGATGAAATTAAAACTATTTCCACTCATATGAAAGAGTGTTCCAAATCACTATTGATCAGAGAAATGCAAATTAAGACAACTCTGAGGTATCATTACACACCTGTCAGATTGGCTAAAATGACAGGAACAAATAACGATGAATGTTGGAGGGGTTGTGGGAAAACTGGGACACTGATGCATTGTTGGTGGAGTTGTGAAAGAATCCAACCATTCTGGAGAGCAATCTGGAATTATGCCCAAAAAGTTATCAAAATGTGCATACCCTTTGACCCAGCCATACTACTACTGGGCTTATACCCCAAGGAACTACTAGAGAAGGGAAAGGGTCCTGTATGTGCCAAAATGTTTGTGGCAGCCCTTTTCATAGTGGCTAGAAGCTGGAAGATGAATGGATGTCCATCAATTGGAGAATGGTTGGGTAAACTATGGTATATGAATGTTATGGAATATTACTGTTCTATAAGAAATGACCAACAGGAGAAATACAGAGAGGCTTGGAGAGACTTACATCAACTGATGCTGAGTGAAACGAGCAGAACCAGAAGATCATTATACACTTCAACAATGATACTGTACGAGGATGTATGCTGATGGAAGTGGATTTCTTCAACATAGAGAAGAGCTAATCCAATTCCAATTGATTAATGATGGACAGAACCAGCTACATCCAGAAAAGGACTGGGAAATGAATGTAAACTGTTATTTTTACCTTCTGAATCCAATTCTTCCTGTGCAACAAAAAATTCGGTTCTACACACATATATTGTATCTAAATTATACTGTAATATATTTAACATATATAAGACTGCTTGCCATCTGGGGGAGGGGGTTGGGGGAGGAAGGGAAAAAATCTGAATAGAAGTAAGTGCAAGGGATAATGTTGTAAAAAATTACCCATGCATATGTACTGTCAAAAAATGTTATAATTATAAAATAAAATAAAAAAATTTAAAATTAAAAAAAAATAAATAAAAAAAAAAAAAAAAAAAAAAAAACCTGGAAAGTATAATATGAAGTGAGCTGAACTAAGAAACAATATACACGGTTAAGCAATATTTCATGAAATGTGAAACTGTGAAAGACTTAGGTACACTGATCTTACCTTCAGTGATCCAAGACAAATCCAAAGGACTTAATATGAAAAATGCCATTCATTTCCAGAGAAAAAATTGATAAACTGTGCATTCAGATTAAATCATATCTTTCCAATTGAAACTCTTTTTGAAATATGGCTCATATTGACATATGATTTGTGTGACTTTACATATATAATAAAATGTATATATATATATATATATATATAATACTTGATTTTTCAAAAAAGAGATGACAACAGAGAAAAAGGAGAATTTAGAATTCAAAAATTTAAAAAACATATTTAAAAGAACAATGAAAATTAAATAAAAATCAATATTTGTTGACTGACTTACTAAATGAAATCAATATATGGTTTTGATCATAAAAGTTACATATTCACTAATGTCCTTCAAAGCATATTTCACTATATTTTATTGCAACATATTGCATTTTATGATTTTCTTTGTGAAATAGAATCTTGGCATCAAATATACTCACTTGTAAATTACTTCCTTAATCTTGATGTTGCAAGGTATGTTTGAATATTATCCTATTGATTACTAAATGGAAGTGCTTTAATTTCTTAATCAATTAGGTTTTCTTCATAATCTCATAAATGCTCCCAATCTATTAAACATTACTTATATAGCTGTAGTTAAATGTTATTCATTTAATAGACTAAAGAATCTCCTTCCTTCCTGAACAGTAATTAATCTTGCTTTTTACTTATTAGCTTCTAATCTCCTAGCATTGATTCAATATAAACTTGGCTATCCATATAATTTTTATCCTTGTATTCTACAAGGATAAAAAGGCATAAACACCCATTTTTACCAGTTTAACTATTAGAAAGCTCAGATCCTTTGTGACTCTAAATCACTTATACTTGCAAATGTACTCACATAACCTCAAGGTACTTGGGTCATGATTCTCTTTTTGTTAACTTGTATATCCACCCTTGTAACTTTATCCAAGCGTCTATATTGCAGAGAAACATTTCTAAGGGTCATTTTCATCCACGGAAGCTGTAATAGGAACTTCCATTACCATCACTTGAAAATTAATCTCATTTCCTAATCATGTGATGGGAAGGATCAGAGATGGTACTTATCCCACCTCCTGATTGAGACATCCAGTCAATCAAAATAAAATATACCTGTGTTTCTGTCATTTGTCAAACACAATAAATTAATTTATCATCCTTAACCTGGGATCTTTGACTACTGAGCTTACATTGACCCCTTTTATTGGCAAATATCAGGCTTGCTAATATAGAGAACGTCTTGCACACTTTATTGCTTTCATTGACATTAATTTTAGGCAAGTTTAACTTCATTTGACCTTTGTAACTCCAGTTAACTAGTACAGTTCCTTGTTTTGTTTAATTATTTTCAGATTTATACCAAACTTGGTGAACTCATTTGGGCTCTTTGCAAAAATACAGAAATAATTTGCCATATTGTTTTCTAGCTAATTTTACAAAAGTAGACAGTAAGGCAAGCAAGGTTAAGTAATTTGCCTAGAATCATGGTGCTAGTAAGTTTCTGAAGACAGATTTGAACTCAGGTCTTCTGACTCCAAGCCCAACACTATAATTAAGATATCTAGCTATCCTTACAGTCTTTGGCCTCAAGAAGCTTACAATACAATGAGGAAGTTTGTTGTTGTTCAGCAGTATGCAACTGTGTATACCCTGGTTTTAGGTTTTCTTGGCAAAGATACCAGAATGGCTTGCCCAAATTAAGGTTGCCAAGAAATACATCAAAAATCTCAGATATGCAGATGATGTCACTCTGATGGCAGAAAGTGAAAAGAAAAAGAATTAAAAAGCTTCTTGATGAGGGATGAAAGAGGAGAGAGGAAATTTGACCTGAAACTTGACATGAAAAAGCAAAGCAAACAAACAAAAAATATACTTCCTGGCAAATACAGCAAGTACAAGTAAAAGCAGTGTCAGATTTTATATTTTTGAGTACAAAGAACATTGTAGATGGCAGCCTAAGCCATGAAATTAAAATACATTTATTTGAGGGAAAGCTATGGGAAATCTGGATAATATGCTTAAAAAAACAAAAGAAAACAAAACAAACAAAAAACAGACATCAACCACTGGGAAAGATCCATATAGTCAAAGCTCTCTTTTCCAGTAGCAATAAATGACTGAAAGTTGGATTATAAGGAAAGATGAACACTGCAGAATCCATGCTTTTGAATTATTATATGCTGGGAAGACTTAAGAATCCCTTTAGTGGCAAGATCAAATCAATCAATAAGAAATTAATTCAGACTGGGAGGTCAAATGCTAAAACTAATGAAAATCTAGATGAAGGTATGTTCACTTATTCTTTTAGAAAAAAAATCAGCCTTAATTTTTCAAAAGCTTCTTATTTTCAAGACATATACATAGATAGCTTTCAACATTCAGTCTTACAAAACCTTGTGTTCCAAGTTTTTTTTTTTTTTTTTCTCCTCTCTCTCCCTTCTCCACACTCCCTCCCCTAGATGGCAAGTAATCCAATATATGTTAAACATGTTCAATTCTTCTATACATATTTCCACAATTATCATGCTGCATAAGAAAAATCAGATCAAAAAGGGAAAGATTGAAAAATAAAACAAAATGCAAGCAAACAAGAATAAAAAAGTGAAAATATTATGTCATAACCCATACTTAGTTCCAACAGTCATATCTCTGAGTTCAGATGGCTTTCTCCATGACAAATCCATTTGCATTGGTCTGAATTACCTCACAGTTGAAAAGAGCCATGTCTTGTATACATATATTGTATTTAACTTATACTTTAACATATTTAACATGTATTGGTCAACCTGCTATCTGGGGGAAGGGGTGAAGGGAAGGAGGGGAAAAGTTGGAACAAATGGTTTTGCAATTGTCAATGCTGAAAAATTTACTGTGCATATATCTTGTAAATAAAAAGCCATTAATAAATAAATAAGAAAGAAAAGAAAAGAGCCATGTCTGTCAGAATTGATCATTGTTCATTATTCATTTCTTGTTTCATTAATTTCATATTTTCTTATGTAATCATCCAATTTCTTCAGATTATCAATTATAATAGCACAGATAAATTTTAGTCAACTCTGATAGTTTTTGTTGCTTAGTTCTTCATAATTTCTTCCTTCTATTTTCTAATGTTAGAAGATTGGGTTTCCTTTTTTTCCTTTGTTTAAAGTTTTCCCAGTTTTCCCTCACCCTCTCCAACATTTATTATTGTTTTTCCCTATCATATCAGTCATCTTAGTCAATCTGAGATGTGTGACATGGTACCTCAGAGTGATTTTAATTTGCATTTTTCTGACCAATAGTGATTTGGGGCATTTATTCATATACCTACATGTGACTTTAATTTCATCATCTGAGAATTATCAAGTCATATTTTTTGACCATTTGTCAATTGGGGAATGACATATTCCTATAAATTTGATACAGTTATTTATATATTTTAGAAATGAGGGCTTTATCAAAAATATTGACTGTAAAAATTTACCCCAGCTTTATAATTCCCTTTTAATCTTGTTTTTGTTGGATTTGTTTGTGTAAATATATATTTTTAAATTTTATTTGATTAAAGTTTCCCATTTTGTTTTCTCTAATCTTTCTTTGGTCATAAATTGTTCCCTTCTCCAACTATCTCCAAAGATTGTTTGCTCTCCTAATTGCTTCTGATATCACCCTTTATGCCCAAATCATGTACTGATTTTTGACCTTATTTTGGTATGGGGTGTGAAATGTGGTTCTATGCCAAGCTTCTGACATATTATTTTCTAGTTTTGCCAGTAAGTTTTGTGAAATTGTGAGTTCTTACCCCAGAAGCTGGAGATTGGTCATTTATCAAATACTACATTATTGTAAGCCTTGATTATTGTATCATGTAAATGTAACTTATTCCACTGATCCATGATTCTATTTCTTAGCCAGCACCAAATAGTTTTCATGATTGCTGCTTTACAATGCAGTTTTAGGTCTGGTAATACTAAGCCACCATGCTTTGTATTTTTTCTTCATTAATTCCCTTGATATTCTTGACATTTCTTCTTCCATATGAATTTTGTTATTTTTCTAGCTATATAACATATTTTTGGCAGTTTTTTTTGTGGTGCTGAAAAAAGTAGACCATAGAAAAAGTCCACCCATGAACAATTGATATTTTCCCAGTTGATTAGAAGTATTTTTAAATTGTGTTCATACAGTTCTTAATTTTGTCTTGAAAGGTAGACACCCAAATATTTTATTTTGTTTATAGTTATTTTAAATTAAATTTCTCTTTCTATCTTTTGCTGCTGGGCATTGTCAGTAATATAGAAATGCTGATCATTTCTGTGGGTTTGTTTTATATTCTGCAACTTTCATAAAGTTAATTTTTTCAAGTTAGATTTTGGATTATTTTGTAGGGCTCTCAAAATATATCATCATATCATCTGCAAAGAATAATATTTTTATCTCTTCATTGCATATTCTAATTCTTTGATTTCTTTTTATTTTCTTATTGCTAAAGCCAACATTTCTGGTACAATTTTGAATAATAGTGGTGATCATAGGCATCTTTGTTTCTTTCCAGAAGTTTTTGGAAATGTGTCCAGTTTCTTTCCATTACACATAATGTTTGGTGATGGTTTTTAATTGATGATGCATATTATTTGACTGAAAACTCCCTTTATCCCTATGGTCTCTAGGGTTTTTTAATAGGAATGGCTGATATGTTTTGTCAAAAACTTTTTATGCATCTATTGAGATTATCAAATGATTTCTATTAATTTTGTTAATTATATGCCTGATTAGGTGGAGCCAATGGCGGAGAAGACACATGCATCATTCTAAGCTCCCCATCTACCCTCACTACTAATTATCAAATTCAACTTAATTATAATAGGAGATCTCAATCTTGCATTCTCAGAATACAAATAAGAATAAACAAATAAGAAAGAAGTTAAAGAGGTAAATAGAATGTTAGAAAAGTTGCGTATGATAGATTGGAGAAAACTGAATGGAGACAGAAAGAATTACAATTTCTTCTCAGAAGTTCATGGAACCTATACAAAAAATGACCATATATTAGAACATAAAAGCCTCAAAATTAAATGCAGAAAAGCAGAAATAGTAAATGCATTCTTTTCAGATCACGATTCAATAAAAACTACATTCAACAAAAACTTAGGGGTAAATAGACCAAAAAATAATTGGAAACTAAATAGTCTCTTCCTAAAGAATGAATGGGTGAAATAGCAAATCATAGACACAATTAATAATTTCACCCAAGAGAATGACAACAATGAGACAACATACCAAAATTTGTGGGATGCAGCCAAAGTGGTAAAAAGGGGAAATTTTATATTATTAGAGGTTTACTTGAATAAAATAGAGAAAGAGAAGATCAATGAATTGGGCTTGCAACTTAATAAACTAGAAAAAAAAAGCAAATTAAAAACCATCACTCAAATACTAAACTTGAAATTCTAAAATTAAAAGGAGAAATTGATAAAATTGAAATAAAAAATATTGAATTAATAAATAAAACTAAGAGTTGGTTTTATGAAAAAAAACAACAATAAAATAGATAAACCTTTGGTAAATCTGATTAGAAAAAGGAAAGAGAAAATCAAATTGTTAATCTTAAAAATAAAAAGGGAGAACTTTCCACTAATGAAGAGGAAATTAGAGCAATAATTAGGAGATACTTTGCCCAACTTTATGCCAACATATTTGATAACCTAAATAAAATGGATGACTACCTTAAAAATATAGGCTTCCAAGATTAACAGAAGAGGAAGTAAATTTCTTAAATAGTCCCATTTTAGAAAAAAAAATAGAAAAAGCTATTAATCAACTTCCTAAGAAAAAATCCATAGGACTAAATGGATTTACATGCAAATTCTACCAAATATTTAAAGTACAATTAACTCCAATGTTATATAAACTATTTGAAAACATAGGAAATAAAGGGCTCCTACCAAAATCCTTTTATGACACAGATTTGGTACTGATACCTAAACCAGGCAGGTTGAAAAAAGAGAAAAAAATTATAGAGCAATCTCATTAATGAATATTGATGCAAAAATCTTAAATAAAATATTAGCAAAAAATTACAGAAAATCATCCCCAGGATAATACACCATGACCAAGTAGGATTTATACCAGGAATGCAGGGCTGGTTCAATTGACTATATCATCAACCAAATTAACAAAAACTATATGATCATCTCAATAGATGCAGAAAAAGCATTTGATAAAATCCAATATCCATTCCTATTAAAAATACTTGAAAGTATAGGAATAAATGGACTTTTTCTTAAAATAGTCAGTAGCATCTATTTAAAACCATCAATAAGCATCATATGTAATGGGGATAAACTGGAAACATTCCCAATAAGATCAGGAGTGAAACAAGGTTGCCCACCATCACCATTACTATTCAATATTGTATTATAAATGCTAGCTTCATCAATAAGAGCTGAGAAATAAATTAAAGGAATTCGATTAGGTAATGAGGAAACCAAATTATCACTCTTTGCAGATGATATGATGGTATATGCAGAGAATCCCGGAGATTATACTAAAAACTTTAGCAAAGTTGCAGGATACAAAATAAACTCATATAAACCATTAACATTCTTATATATCACTAACAAAATCCAACAATTATAGTTACAAAGATAAATTCCATTTAAAGTAACTGCCAATAATATAAAATATTTGGGAATTTATCTGCCAAGGGAAAGACAGTAACTATATGAGCAAAACTACAAAACACTTTCCACATCAATAAAGTCAGATGTAACCAATTGGAAATATATTAAATGCTCTTGGATAGGGTGAGCAAATATAATAAAGATGACAACACTACCTAAACTAATCTATTTATTTAGTGCTATACCAATCAGACCCCCCCAAAAAAATATTTGACTGACCTAGAAAAAATAACAACAAAATTCATCTGAAAGAACAAAAGGTCAAGACTTTCAAGGGAGCTAATGAAAAAAAAATCTAATGAAGGTGGCCAGATCAAAAACTATCTTATAGAGCAGCAGTCACCAAAACCACTTGGTATTGGCTAAAAAATAGACTAGTTGATCAGTGGAATAGATTAGGTTCACATGAAAATATAATCAATAACTTTAATAATCTAGTGTTTGACAAACCCAAAGACGCTAGCTTTTGGTATAATAATTCACTGTTTGACAAAAAAAAAAAACTGCTGGGAACATTGAAAATTAGTATGGCAGAAAGACTTAACACAATACACCAAGATAAGGTCAAAATGGGTTCATGACCTAGGAATAAAGAATGAGATTATAAATAAATTACAAGAACATAGTTTACCTCTCAGACCTGTGGAGTAGGAAGGAATTTGTGACAAAAGAAAAACTAGAGAGATCATTATTGATCACAAAATAGAAAATATTGATTATACCAAATTGAAAAGCTTTTGTACAAACAAAATTAATGCAGACAAGATTAGAAGGGAAACAATAAATTGTTAAAACATTTTTATAGTCAAAGATTCTGATAAAAGCCTCATTTCCAAAATATATAATTAACTCTAATTTATAAGAAATCAAGCCATTCTCCAATTGATAAATGGTCAAAAGATATGAACAATTTTCAGATAAAGAAATTGAAACTATTTCTAACTTCAAGTCATTATTAATCAAAGAAATATAAATCCAAGCAACTCTGAGATACCACTACACACCTCTTAGATTGGCTAGGATGACAGGAAAAGATAATGCTGAATGTTGGAGGGGATGTGGGAAAACTGGGACACTGATACATTGTTGGTGGAATTGTGAATACATCCAGGCATTCTGGAAAGCAATTTGGAACTATGCTCACAAAGTTATCTGTGCATACACTTTGATCCAACAGTGTTACTATTGGGTTTATATCCCAAAGAGATCTTAAAGAAGCGAAGGGGACATTTATGTGCAAAAATGTTTGTGGCAGCCTTCTTTGTAGTGGCTAGAAACTGGAAATTGAGTGGATGCCCATCAATTGAAGAATGGCTGAATAAATTGTGGTGTGTGAATGTTATGTAATATTATTTTTCTGTAAGAAATTACCAGTAGGAGAATTTCAGAAAAGCCTGGAGAAACTTACATGAACTGATGCTGAGTGAAATCATTATATACTTTGATAACAAACCATTGACCAGTAAATCATTATATACTTTGATAACAATGCAAAATGATGATCAATTCTGATAGATTTGGCTCTCTTCAACAATGAGATGAACTCCAAAATATACATAGAATTGACTTTAATTTATAAGAAATCAAGCCATTCTCCAATTGATAAATGGTCAAAGGATATGAACAGACAATTTTCAGATGATGAAATTAAAACTTTTTCCTCCCATATGAAAGAGTGTTCCAAATCACTATTGATCAGAGAAATGTAAATTAAGACAACTCTGAGATACCACTACACACCTGTCAGATTGGCTAAGATGACAGGAATAAATAATGATGAATGTTGGAGGGATGTGGAAAAACTGGGACACTACTGCATTGTTGGTGGAGTTGTGAAAGAATCTAACCATTCTGGAGAGCAATCTGGAATTATGCCCAAAAAGTTATCAAACTGTGCATACCCTTTGATCCAGCAGTGTTATTACTGGGCTTATATCCCAAAGAAACACTAAAGAAGGGAAAGGGACCTGTATGTGCCAAAATGTTTGTGGCAGCCCTTTTTGTAGCAGCTAGAAACTGGAAAATGAACGGATGCCTATCAATTGGAAAATGGTTGGGTAAATTATGGTATATGAATGTTATGGAATATTATTGTTCTGTAAGAAATGACCAACAGGATGAATGCAGAGAGGCTTGGAGAGACTTACATTAACTGATGCTGAGTGAAATGAGCAGAACTAGGAGATCATTATACACTTCAACAATGATACTGTATGAGGATGTATTCTGATGGAAGTGGATATCTTCAACATAGAGAAGATCTAATCCAATTCCAATTGATCAATGATGGACAGAATCAGCTACATCCAGAAAAGGAACACTGAGAAATGCATGTAAACTGTTAGCAATTTTTTTTTGTTTTGCTCCCCAGGTTATTTTTTACCTTCTGAATCCAATTCTTCCTTTGCAACAATAACAACAACAACAACAACAACAACAACAAAAATCCGTTTTGCACATATATATTGTACCTAGGATATACTATAACATATTTAATATGTATGGGAAGGCTTGCCATCTAGGGGAGGGGGTGAAGGGAAGTAGGAGAAAATTCAGAACAGAAGGGAGTACAAGGGATAATCTTGTAAAAAATGTTATAATTATAAAATTAATTTAAAAAAAACAATGAGATGAACCAAATGTGTTCCATTTGTTCAATAAAGAATACAACCAGCTACACCCAGCAAAAGACCTCTGGGAAATGAGTGTGAACCACTACATAGCATTTCCAATCCCTTTGTTTTTGTCCACTTGCATTTTTTATTTCCTTCTCAGGTTAATTTTACATTATTTCAAAATCTGATTCTTCTTGTTCAGCAAAATGACTGTATGGATATGTACATATATATTGTATTTAACATGTATTGATCTACCTGCCATGTGTAAGAGTGGGTAGGGGGAAGGAGGGGAAAACTTAGAACAGAAGGTTTTGCAAGGGTCAATGCTGAAAAATTACCCATGCCTATATATTGTAAATAAAAAGTTATAATAAAAATAAATTTCTAAAATAAAAAAGATCATATGCTCGATTATGACAAAAGTTTTCCTAATATTGAAGCAGCCCCAAATTCCTGGTATAAATCCCAGTTAGTCATGTTTTATACTGCTAATAAATTGCTGTTAATCTCTTTGCTAATATTTTATTTAAAATTATTTTCTTTCTGTTTTGACTTTTCCTTGTTTATGTTTCAATACCATATTTGTGAGATAGAAGGAATTTGGCAGGACTCCTTCTTTATCTATTTCCCCAAATAGTTTACATATTATTAAAATTAACTTATTTCTTAAAGATTTGGTAGAATTCACTTGTAAATCCATTTGGCCATAGAGATTTTTTTCTTAGGGAGTTTATTGATGGTTTGTTCAATTTCTTTTTCTAAAATGGGACTATATAAGTAATTTATTTCCTCTTCTGTTAATCTTATCAAATTATATTTTTGTAAATATTCATTCATTTGTATTAGATTTTCAGACTTGCTGGCATACAATTGGTCAAAATAGCTCCTAATTTTTTTTTCAGTGGTGATAAGTTCATCCTTTTTGTTTTTGATGCTGGTGATTGAATTTTTTTCTTTCATTTTTCTAATCAAAGTAACCAAAGATTTGTCTATTTTGCTGTTTTTTTTCCATAAAACCATCTCTTAGTTTTATTAATTAGTTCGATAGTTTTCTTAGTTTCAATTTTTTTAATCTCTCCTTTGAGTTCCAGAATTTCTAATTTGATATTTAATTGGGATGTTTTAAATTTGTTCTTTTTCTAGCTTTTTTAGTTGCAAACTCAATTCATTGATAACCTCTTTCTCTATTTTATCCATGTAACTATTTAGTGATATAGAGTTTACCCTAAGAACTGCTTTGGCTGCATTCTGGAGATTTTGGTATATTGTTTCATTATTGCCATTTTCTTGAATGAAAGTATGGATTGTTTCTGTGGTTTGTGGTTTGATCCACTAATTCTTTGGAATTAGATCATCTAATTTCTAGTTTTTTAAGTCTATTTTTCTTTGGCCCTTTATTAAATATATTTTATTGCATTGTGGAAAAAAGAAGCATTTACTATTTCTGCCTTTCTGCATTTGATTGTGAGGTTTTTATGCCCTAAAACATGACAACTTTTTTCTGTAGGTGTCATGTACTTTCAAGAAAAAAGATGTATTTGTTTCTTTCCTTATTCAATTTTCTCAAAAAAATCTATCATATCTAAGTTTTCCAGAATTTTAAAAATCCCCCTATTTTCTTTCTAATTTATTTTTTGGTTAAATTTGTCTGATTCTGAGAGGGGAAGGTAAAGGTCTCCCACTAATATAGCTTTGCTATCTATTTCTTCCTATAATTGGCTTAATATCTTCCCTAAAAATCTGGATGCTCTATCACTTGGTGCATATATATTTAGTATAGATAGTACTTCATTTTTTAGCACATCATTTTAGTTGATGTAATAATCTATTTTTTATTGAAACTTTTTATTATCAAAACATATGTAAGGATAATTTTTCACCAATGACACTTATAAAAACTTGTGTTCCAATTTCTCCCCTTCTCCCCTTCCCCTATTTTAGATGGCCAGAAATTCAATACATGTTAAACATGGTAAAATATATATACACATCCAATATAGGCATATTCATTTATATAATTATTTTGCTGCACAAGAAGAATCAGACCAAAAAGGGAAAAAAAGTGAGAAAGAAAATAAAATTCAAGCAAACAACAAAAATGAAAATACTATATTGTGATCCACATTTAGTTCCCACATTCCCGCCTTTGAGTGTAGATGACTCACTTCATAAAAAGATCATTGGAGCTGGCCTGAATCAACTTATTGTTGAGAAGAGCTATGTTCATCAGAATTAATCATCATATAACCTTGCCATTGCCGTGTATAATGAAATCCTGATTCTGCTCATTTGACTTAGCATCCGTTCAGGCAACTCTCTCCAGGCTTCTCTAAAATCATCCTGCTGATTTTTTTTGTACAAAAATAATATTTTATAACATTCATATATTATAACTTATTCAATGATTCTCCAACTGATGGGCATCCATCAGGTTCCAGTTTCTTGCCACTACAAAAAGGACTGCCACAAATATTTTTGCATATGTGGGTAAGAGATCTTAAAGGAAGGAAAGGAACCCACATATGCAAAAATATTTGTGGCAGTCCTTTTTGTAGTATCTCTTTGGGATATAAGCCCAGTAGAAACATTGTTGGATCAAATGTAGACACAGTTTGATAACCTTTTGAGCATAATTCGAAATTGTTCTCCGGAATGATTTGATCTGTTCACAATTCCACCAACAATGCATTAGTGTCCCAGTTTTTCCAAATGCTCTCCAACTTTCATAATTATCTTTTCCTGTCATTTTAGCCAATATGAGAGGTGTGTAGTAGTATCTCAGGGTTATCTTAATTTGCATTTTTCTGATCAATAGGGATTTAGAAGACTTTTTCATATGACTAGAAATGGTTTCAATTTTTTCATCTGAAAATTTTTCATATCTTTTAACCATTTATCAATTGGAGAATGGCTTAAATTCTTATAAATTTGAGTCAATTCAAATGATGCCTTTTTCAGAACCCTTAAATGTAAAAATATTTTCCCAACTTATTGTTTCCCTTCTAATAATGTCTGCATTAGTTTTGTTTGTACAAAAACGTTTTAACTTAATATAATCAAAATTATCTATTTGGTGTTCAATAATGAGTTCCAGTTCTTCTTTGGTCACAAATTCCTTCCTTCTCCACAAATCTGAGAAGCAGCCTATCCTATGTTCTTTTAATTTGCGTATAATTTCATTCTTTATGTCTAAATCATGAACCTGCTTTGACATTATCTTGGTATATGATGTTAGGTATGGGTCAGTGCCTAATTTTTGCCAAACTAGTTTCCAATTTTCACAGGAATTTTTGTTTAACAGTGAGTTCTTATCATAGAAGTTGGGGTTTTTGAGTTTGCCAAACACTGGATTGCTATAATTATTGATTATTTTGTCCTGTGAACCTAACCTATTCCACTGATCAACTGCTCTATTTATTAGACAGTAGCAAATGGTTTTGATGACCACTGTCTTATAATATAGCTTTAGGTCTAGCACAGCAATGCCACCTTAATTGACATTTTTTTTTTTATTAATTCCCATGAAATTCTTGACCTTTTGTTCATCCAGATGAACTTTGTTGTTATTTTTTGTAGGTCTGTAAAATAATTACTTGGAAGTTTGATTGGTATGACACTAAATAAATAAAATAATTTAGGTAGTATTGTCATTTTTATTATATTTGCTCAGCCCAGCCATGAGCACTTGATGTTTTTTCCAGCTGATTAGATCTGACTTTATTTATGTAAAAAATGTTTTGTTGCTATGTTCATATACTTCCTGAGATTATCTTGTGTGATAGATTTCTAAATATTTTGTACTATAGACAGTTATTTTACTTTCTTACCATTTTATTTCTTACTTTCCATTTTATTAATCTCCCCTTTTATTTTTAGAATGTCAATTTATATTTAATTGAGGGCTTTTGATTTATTCTTTTCTAGCTTTTTTTTAGTTGTAACCCAATTCATTGATCTTTTCTTTCTCTATTTTATGCAAATAAGCATCAAGATATATAAAAGTTCCCCTAATAATTGCTTTGGCTGCATCCCACAAATTTGGATATATTTTCTCATTATTGTCATTTTCTTGGATAAAGTTATTGATTGTGTCTATGATTTACTGTTTAACCCACTAATTTTTTAGACTTAGATTATTTAGTTTCCAATTAATATTTTGTCTATTTTCCCCTGGCCTGTTATTATATGTATTTTTTATTACATCATTATTTGAAAAAAAATTGTATTTACTATGTCTGTCTTTCTTCATTGGCTTTTGAGGTATTTATGCTTTAACACATGGTAAATTTTTGTTTAGGTTCCATGAACCACTGATAAAAAACTAAACTCCTTTCTGCCTCCATTCAAGTTTCTCCAAAGGTGTATCATACCTTACTTTTCTAAAATTCTATTTACCTTCTTAACTTTTTTTTTCCTTATTTATTTTGTGGTTTGATTTAGTTCTGAGAGAGCAAGGTTGAGATCCCCCACTAATCTAGTTTTTCTCTCTACTTCTTCTTACAACTCTCTTAACTTCTCTTTTAGGAATTTGAATGCTATACCACTTGGTGCATATATGTTTAGTATCAATATTGATTGATTATTGATGGTACCCGTTAGCAAAATATAGTTTACTTATTCATCTCTTTTATTTAAAAACTATATTTGCTTTTGCTTGATCTGAGATCAGGATTGCTACCCCTGTTTTTGTTTTTGTTGTTATTGTTTTGTTTTGTTTTTATTTCACGTGAAGCATAATAGATTCTGCTCCAGCCTTTTAGCTTTACTCTGTATGTATCACTCTGCTTTAAATATGTTTCTTGTAAACAACATATTGTAGGATTCTGGCTTTTAATCCAGTCTTCTAGCTGCTTCCATTTTATGAGAGAGTTCATCACATTCACATTCACAGTTAATATAACTCATTCTGTATTTCCTGCCATCTTATTTACCCCAAGTTATGCTTTTTTCTTTCCTTTGCCTCTTCCCTCCTCCCCAGTATTTTGCTCCTTACCACCACCTTCTTCAAACAGCCCTCTCCCTTTACTGCCTCTCCCACTTTCTTATACCTTCCCTCTACTACTTCTGTTTGCCATCTATTAGCCTCCCTCTTTTCCCCCCTACTCCTTCACTATAAGACAAGTTTCTCTATTAAACCAAATATGTCTGATATTCTCTATTTAAGCCAAATCTGATGAGAGTAAGATTCTCACAATGTTCATTCCCCACCCTTTTTTCCCTTAATTATAACAGGTCTTCTTTGTCTCTTTGTGAGATGCAATTTCCCTCATTTTACCTCAATTTTCTTCTTTTTCCAGTACAATCCCCTTTCCACCTCTAGTTTCTTTTTCATATTATCACAATAAAATCAAATTATATCTATAGAGATATAGTTCTCAAGTTCTTTCCTTTTTATCTTTTTATACTTTTCTTCAGTTTTGTATTTACATTTGTAAAAAAAAAAAAACAACTGTTTTTTTTTTCATCAAAAATAAATGAAATTAATCTATATCATTGGATGTCTGCCCTTTCCCCTGAAAAATAATGCTTAATTTAGCTGTACAGTTGATTCTTGGCTGCAATCCAAGTTCCTTTGCCTTTCAGAATATCAGATTCCAGGTCCTTAGTTCCTTTAATGTGGAAGCTGCTATGTCCTGGGTAATTCTGATTGTGGCTCCTTGATAATTGAATTGTTTCTTTCTAGCTTCTTGCAATATGCTTTCCTTGATCTGCTAATTCTGAAATTTTGCTGTGATATTCCTTGGGGTTTTCATTTGAAGTCTCTTTCAGGAGGTGATCAGTAAATTCTTTCAATGGCTACTTTACTTTCTGGTTCGAGGACATTAGGGCAGTTTTCCTTGATGATTTCCTGAAAGATGATGTCTAGGCTCTTTTTTTAATCATGATTTTTGAGAAAGTCCAATAATCCTTAGATTGTCTCTCCTAGATCTATTTTCCAAGTCAGTTGTTTTTCCAATGAAGTATTTCATATTTTATTCTATTTTTTTCATTTTGTTTTGTTTTGTTTGACTGACTCTTGAAGTCTCACTGAGCCATTCACTTCCATTTGTTCAATTCTAATTTGTATTGCATTATTTTATTTACTTACCTTTTTAGCTCCTTTTGTATTTGGCCAATTGACTTTTTAAAATAAGTTGTTTTGTTCATTGCACTTTTTCCCATTTCACAAATTCTGTTTTTCAACAAATTGGTTTCTTTTTCATATCTATTTTGTAAGGAGTTATATGCTTTTTCTATTACATCTATCTTTAAGTAGTTTTCATCAAATAATTTCTGTTTTTTCTTTTTCTATACCATCTTGCAAAGATCTCATTTGCTTTCCCCATTTTCCTACTATCTTTAAAGATCCTTTTTTAAATCTTCCAAGAAAATTATGAAATGGGGACCAACTCATAATATCTTTTGGGACTATATTTGGAGTTGATTTGCCTTTAGGAACCTTAGGGCTTGAGGTCTGTTCTCTCTCTTCATAAAATCTGCCTATAGTCAGAATTCTGTTTCCTTTTTTGCTCATGTTTTTAAAAGTTTGAGGTCTCTTCTTAAGACAAAGAGGTGATGGCCACTTTAATTTGACCTGGGGCAGTTATGCTGACTGACTTCCAGTGCTGGGAAATCACAGCTAGGTCCCATGTTCTTCTGAGGCTCAGTAGCTTACAATTTGCCTTTTATATTTGCTTTTTGGTGTCTTATAGCCAATATGCTAAACCATTTGCTTGTAACCAGGAGCCTAAGAGCTTCACAGTAAATTCCCCAGTGAGCAAATGCCCACAACACTCTTGCTCCTCACCCCCAAATGCCCATAATGCTCTGGATCCTTGCCCCAGGTCCTTGCCTTGGGCTCCCTATGTTGTAGTCTGAGTTCTTCAGAGTATTCCCCTGCCCGATTGAAACAGACCTGTTTTGAACTTCTTCCAAAGTATTTTCTTCTGGAAATGTGTTGTACTCCAAATATTTGTGGGTTCTGTCATTCCAAAACCAGTTCAGAGGCTTAATCTGCTGTTGGTTTGAGAGAAGGTCAGAAGAGGTCAGATAGACATATGTCTACTCTCTGCCATCTTGTCTCTACCCCTACTACTTCACTTACTATGGTACTCATATCTCTTTATCTCTTTTAATTAGATCTATTTTTACTTTTTCTTTCTCTGAGATCAGAATTGGTACTCCTGCTTTTTTAGCTTCAACTGAAGCACAATTAATTCTGCTCCAGCCTTTTATCCTTACTCTGTATGTTTCTCTCTCTTTCAAATGTAGTTCTTGTAAATAATATTTTGCAGTATTCTGTTTTTTTTTAAAATCCATTCTATTATTTAATTTTTGTTTCATGGGAGAGTTTGTACCATTTACACTCACAGTTATAATTACCAATTATGCATTTCATTCTATCCTATTTTGTCCCATGTATATACTTTTGTTCTCTCTTTCCATCTTTTTCTTCTTTAATAATGTTTTGTTTCTAGCATACCCTGCCCTCTACCTGCCTTCTCTTTTATTACCCTTCCTCCCTTCTCTTACCCTTCTCTTCGTGTTTCTACCCTCTGTTCTATCCAGTTCCTCTTTTTCTTTCACATTTCTCCTACTTCTTTATAGGGTAAAATAAATTCCTGTACCCAACTGAGTGACTAAGTTATTTCCTCTTTGAACCAAAACTGATGAGATAAAACTGCAGACAATGTTCATCCCATTTCCTTTTTTCCCTCTAGTGTAACAGATCTTTTGCATCTCTTCATGTGAACTATTTTCTTTTTTCCAAGTGCATACATTTTTTGTAGCCCTTAAAGTCTTTTTCTTTGATATTATCACATCAGAGTCCATTCACAACCACACCTTCTATCCACCTTATGACCAAACTAACTTCCCCAATAACAGATACAGTCCTCAAGAGTTACAAATATTATTTTCCCATCTGGGGAAGTAAAAATAAATAAATAATATATGTGTTTTCCCTTGTTTATAATTCTGTTTCTTTTGTGTCCTGTGTTTGAAGAAAATTTTATTTTATTTTTTTTATTGTTTTATAAGTAGAATTGATTGCATGTATTATTTCATTGAAGACCCATCACCTCCCCTGAAAGACAATATTCAGTCTCACTGAATTGTATATTCTTGCTTTTAAATCCAGATCCTTTGTCTTCCAGAATAAGGTTTTCCAGGCCCTCATATTCTTAAATGTAAAAGCTGCCAGATTCTGGGTAATCCTGAATATTGCTTCTTGGTACTTGAATTGTTTTTATCTGGCATCTTGCATTATGTTTTTCCTTGAGAGTACAGTTTTAGAATTTTGCAACAATATTCCTTGGGGTTTTTCTTGTGGGATCTCTCTGCAGATGTGTTTGATGGATTTTTTGAATAAGTATTTTGCCCTCTGTTCTAGAATATTTGGATAGTTTTCTTTGATTATCTCTTGAAGGAATACTATCTGGGCTTTTTTTTTTTTTTTTTTTTTTTTTTTTTAGGTCATGGCCTTCAGGTAAAACAATAATTTTTAAATTTAGTCTCCTAGATCTGTTTTCCTGGTTGGCTATTTTTTCCCTTGAGCTTTTTTACATTTTCTTCCATTTTTTTTCATTCATTTTAGTTTGTTTGACTAATTATTAATGTCTTGATTCTTGTTTTTATTGTGTGATTTTTCTTCAGTTATCTTTTGTATTTCCTTTTCTGTTTGATTAGTTCTGTTTTGCAGAATGTTATTTTCTTCACTTAATTTTCTTTCTTTTTTCTTTTTTTTTTATTTGACCAATTATATTTTTAAGGAGTTATTTTCTTCAATTATTTTTCCTTCCTTTTCCAAATTGTGTATTCTCTCTTATAACTTTCATTTTTTTCTTCCTTTTAAAATCTTTTCTGAACATTTCAAGAAGCTTTTTAGGGCTTAATACCAGTTTATATCACTCTTTGAATACACTCTGTGGACATTTTGATCTTATCTGAGTAGGTGTTTTGGTCTTCCTTGTCACCATTTTAGCTTTAAATTTCTTTTTCATTTTTATTATATTAAAAAAACAGAACAAGAAAAAAAAGAAAAATAGAAAAGGAATACAAAACAAAATGCAACAGAATGAGAGGGATTATTGTCATGTGTGTAATGTTCAGGCTAGCTTTCTGGAGCTTCTCCAAAGGGCCTTGGTCTCAGCAGGATAGACACAACGAGAATAAACAAGAATAGTATCCAAAGTCTATATTGTCTCATATAATCTGTGTCTATAATAGTCTGATCTAGTCTCAGTCTCCTCCAGTAGTCTGAAAGTCTGCCAGTCTCAACCAGTCTCCCCATGAAACTGTCTTTGTCCCCAGTTTAATACCTTATTACAATTACATCATTACAGTATACTAGAGAACTATTATCTCATCAATTACACCTTGTTGTAAATATCCTTGTCTCAAGTATAACACAGGTGGTTACCCCCTCCTTGACTTATCAGGAAAGATGAGAACACCAAAGGGAAAATGGGTAGCCAAACCAGATATTGTTAGCAGGTTTCCTCTGGTCTGAAGGGTCTTATACTTCACTCAGCATTCCCTCACTATCTGTGGCTCTCTACATCTCCCCCTTTCTTTTGTTTTAGTTGAAACAGGTATACATAAATCCATCAGCATGGGAGGTAGAACATCAGGAATAATTCAAATTAAATAAAAATAAATTACCAGATCAAGAAAGTATATATATATGTATGTATGTATATATATATATATATATATATATATATATATATATAATATATATATATATGTAATACAAATAGTTATATATGTATATATGTGTGTAGAAGATATTCTATTCATGAGTATCCATCTTTTCTTTAATTCCTTGTAAACTGTTCTTTTGTTCTTTGCTATATACCTTTATTTTATTCTTTTCCCCTTTTTCATTCTCCCACCAGTTACAAGCAATTTATAGTTAAAAGGGATATATTTATGTATACACATGTATAACACATGTATGCATCTGTATATAACACATATATGCATATATAATATATACACATACACATCCCCATGCATACACATATCTTTGCTGACTCTTTGCTTTAATTCTGCTACTAGCTTGCCTTGCTATTGCTTAAATTCCTCCTACTTATGAATCTGTTTCTTATCTTCTTCCCTCACCCTTTGCTTCCCAGCATGTCTACTGTTCCTGCTGCCCCCTTTATTTCTTTATAGATTTTGGAGGGCACTATACCCTTGATGGTATATGTGTAATTTACCTAATCTATTCCTGACATGAGTAGGTATTTATTTTCCATGTAATATAAACAATTTGTCCATATTCAGTTCCTTGATCTTTAATTGAAATTGATCTTTAATATTGGCTCTTATGTTAAATTTTCTATTAAGTTTGGATTTGGTTGAGAGAAAGTCTTAAAAATATGAGTTTTTGAATATCTATTTTTTCTTATTCAATTATTATATTAAATTATAATTATATAATTAGAATTAGAATTTTTGCTGAATATATTTTTGGCCACAAACCTTATTCTTTTTTCTTGTCAATAGATATGATTTGAGAATTTTTGCTGAATATATTTTTGGCCACAAACCTTATTCTTTTTTCTTGTCAATAGATATGATTTGAGTCCTTTATAATTCTAATTGTAGCTCCAGCATATTTGAATTGTTTTTTTTTTTTCTTTTTTCTTGCAAGATTTTCTCTTTGCTCTGGGGTTTTCAAAATTTAGCAATAATATTCATATGTGTTTTTCATAAAGGAAAACTGTTGAGGCAGTGATTGGTGGATTTCTTAAATTATTATTTCTACTTTCCCCTCATGTTCCAGGACAATTTTGTTGCATTGTTTCTTGCATTATTGTGTCAAGTTCCTTTTTTGGTCACACTTTTCAGGCAGTCTGATTATTCTTATATTTTCTGTTCTTGATCTGTTTTCCAGATTTCTCATTTTTCTTATAAAATGTTCCTCATTCCTGCAACACAATTGGGCTTAGCATCTCTAATGATTGAGGTTCACTTAGTCTTCCCAGATTCAGATCCCAGCTCCAAAAACAGCTCAGGAAGTGGAAGTTTCTATGGTTCTTCAGAAGTTCCATACAACACCCAGCTAGTTTCAGGGCTCTCCATTTGGTGTTTTTATGAAGATTGTCTGAAGATGTTTACATTTCACATCTCTCTCTAGATCTTTTTTTAGATCTTCTTGGCTTGTACCAGGAGGACTCTGTTCTGATCCAGGTTTTCTTTATTTTTCACCAGTCTACCTTTGCCCTTATGAACAAATTGTTCTATTTGTTGGAGAAGCTGGAGAGCTTAAAATGTATCAACATCTGCCATCTTTCCAGAATTCTCCCTTCTTTTCTGTTTTTTTTTTTGTTTGTTTTGTTTTGTTTTGCTTATTTTCTTCCTTTTTATATTTCCTTTTATGACTTTTATGGTCTATCTAGGCTCCTGAAGTAAAGTGGACACTGTCTCAAGTTTTCTGTGCAGCTCTGAGCCTTGGCTTTGAACACAGAGGCCCCTTATGTTTGATGTATTGCTCTCAACATGGGGTAGTATTACCTTCTCTTTCCAGGAAACAGCTTAGTTTCCTAGAATTTCCCTTCTGAGTTGTAAGTGGAGGCTTCTCCACTGCTGTACTTTGCTAGTAAGCCAATACCAAGGGTCTCAATAACTGATTAAGGTCATCTCATTGCCTTTCCCAGATTCCATCTGAGCTGAGCTGAACCCCCTGAACACACATTTCTTGAAGTTTTTCCAATCTATCTCAAGCTTGAAGTGGTTTCATTCCATCAGACTGTGGCTTAGTTTCAGGTGGTTTTTGAGGAAAACTGGTAGAGCTAGAGCAGCTTCCTGGCTTCACTCCACTATCTTGGCTCCATTCTTGGAAATCAATTTTGTTAATTTTTTCAAAATGTTTTGATTTCTTTATTTTCTCAATCATTTTATTTTAAATTGTTTTGAATTCTGTGTTCTTTTCTTCTGTTTTTTTTTTTTAAACTTTGCTCCTTTTCTTTGTTTTAAAATAGAAACAATGTCTTTGGTCTCTCTTTTTTATTGATAAATATTTGCAGCACAATTTCTGCTTCTTCATCCAGCTTTCTTTCTGCTCCATTGTTGTTTCTAGGTGCTTATATTATATCCCTCATCAATATGATATTTTAAATATCAGATAAAAATCTGATATTTTAAAATAAACTCTTTTATATAGCTTTAATTTTTTTTAGTTTGCATATTGACCTATACATTTAAAATCTTTTTCTGAACCTTACTAGCATTTATCTAATTCAATTCCATATTCTTACATACAATTTTACATATTTATCTGCTTAAGAAGTATAATAATAATTAATAATAATAATTAGTACAGACAAGAAAATGAAAAGATGTTGCTTTTGTATGGTGGCTAGAGGAGCTATCATCTAATTGGTTTCCAAAGATAAAGTAATTCAGAAAGCTGAGGTGATTACTCTGATTATGCAATATATCATCTTTTTTTAACACTATAATTGAGAAAATCACATTTTGAGGACTGATTCTCAAAGATTGGTTTCCTTTCATAAATCCATGTTATATATTAAATTGCCTACACAGCCAGCAAATAACATTAGTTAATCCTCATATTTTTGCCAGTTTCTTTTCTTATGAAATAGAAATAACATCTTTTTTTTTTCCTTTTATTAATATGTAACATCATTTTGGTTCAAATAATATAAAGAACTTAGACTTGAGAGTGACTAATTAAAATTAATTGTGAAAATTAGTAAAACACTTGGAATTCCTTGGATGAATATCAAGCATAAGCAGGTGTCTTGAATAAGTTAATTAATCTGTCTAAGTTGCTCTGAGTATTTGCCACAAAAAAATAACCTGGTATCTGCAAAGGGAGAGGATTGGGTCACTTTTTCCCCTGAACTATTAATTGCACAATAGCATCTCTCACATACCTTAATTTAGCTGAACTCCTCTAGACATTCCCTTCCAAGGCACTGTTACTCTTAGATCAGATTTTTCCTTCTCATTGTCAATCTGCTTGCCAGTATAAGACTTCTATTGTCTTACTCCCTTAAAAACATCACTATTTAAATGGAGGCCCTAATCATGCTTCATCATCACTAATATTCAGTGTTTCCGCTTTTTTTTTTTTCTAGCTATCTCATTCCAACTACTCTCAGTGATATTTCTTTCCTCATTAATCAATAAGCTCTTAATGATGTCTTTTTCATTAGATTATAAGCTCCTAAAGTACTGACACTACTTTTTTCCTATGAATTTGTAGCCTCAACACTCAGCACCATGTCTATAACAGAGTAAGTAGTAATGAATGCTGTCCTGTTTGCTTGTCTGCTTCTCATTTAGACTAAGACACGTTGGGCACCAGCCATCCTTTGCCACTTTTCAGCTACTATATATTATCCTCATCACCATCAGCAACAACATATCTTTTTTTTATTCATTTATTATAATTTCCAAATTATCCCCTCCCTCCCTCCACTCCCTCCACCCGATGGCAGGTAATCCCATACATTTTACATGTGTTACAATATAACCTAGATACAATATATGTGTGTAAATACCATTTTCTTGTTGCACATTAATTATTAGCTTCTGAAGGTATAAGTAACATGGGTAGATAGACAGTAGTGCTAACAATTTACATTCACTTCCCAGTGTTCCTTCTCTGGGTATAGTTATTTCTGTCCATCATTGATCAACTGGAAGTGAGTTGGATCTTCTTTATGTTGAAGATTTACACTTCCATCAGAATACATCCTCATACAGTATTGTTGTTGAAGTGTATAGTGATCTTCTGGTTCTGCTCATTTCACTCAGCAACAGTTGATGTAAGTCTCTCCAAGCCTCTCTGTATTCCTCCTGCTGGTCATTTCTTACAGAGCAATAATATTCCATATACCACAATTTACCCAACCATTCTCCAATTGATGGACATCCATTCAACTTCCAGTTTCTAGCTACAACAAAAAGAGCTGCCACAAACATTTTGGCACATACAGGTCCCTTTCCACACTTTAGTATTTCTTTGGGATATAATCCCAATAACAGCAATGCTGGGTCAAAGCGTATGCACAGTTTGACAACTTTTTGGGCATAGTTCCAAATTGCTCTCCAGAATGGCTGGATTCTTTCACAACTCCACCAACAATGTATCAGTGTCCCAGTTTTCCCACATCCCCTCCAACATTCATCATTATTTGTTCCTGTCATTTTAGCCAATCTGACAGGTGTATAGTGGTATCTCAGAGTTGTCTTAATTTGCATTTCTCTGATCAGTAGTGATTTGGAACACTCTTTCATATGAGTGGAAATAGTTTCAATTTCATCATCTGAGAATTGTCTGTTCATATCCCTTGACCATTTATCAATTGGAGAATGGTTCGGTTTCCTATAAATCAGGGTTAGTTCTCTATATATTTTGGAAATGAGACCTTTGTCAGAACCTTTACTTTTAAAAATATTTTCCCAATTTGTTACTTCCCTTCTAATCTTGTTTGCATTAGTATTGTTTGTACAGAAACTTTTTAGTTTGATGTAATCAAAATCTTCTATTTTGTGATCAATAATGATCTCTAATTCTCCTCTGGTCATAAATTCCTTCCTCCTCCACAGGTCTGAGAGGTAGACTATTCTCTATTCCTCTAATCTATTTATTATCTCCCTCTTTATGCCTAAATCATGGACCCATTTTGATCTTATCTTGGTATATGGTGTTAAGTGTGGATCCATATCTAATTTCTGCCATACTAATTTCCAGTTTTCCCAACAGTTTCTTCCAAATAATGAATTTTTGTCCCTAATGGTGGTATCTTTGGGTTTGTCACAGATTAGATTGCTATAGATGTATCCTTTTTTGTCCTTTGTATCTAATCTGTTCCACTGATCTACCGTTCTATTTCTTAGCCAGTACCAAATGGTTTTGGTGACTGCTGCTATATAATATTGCTTTTGATCAGGTACACTTAGACCACCTTCCTCTGACTTTTTTTTTATTAGTTCCCTTGCAATTCTCGACCTTTTATTCTTCCATATGAATTTTGTTGTTATTTTTTCTAGGTCATTAAGATAGTTTCTTGGGAGTCTGATTGGTATAGCACTAAATAAATAGATTAGTTTGGGGAGTATTGTCATCTTTATTATATTCGCTCGGCCTATCCAAGAGCACTGAATGTCTTTCCAATTATATAAATCTGACTTTATTTTTGTGGCAAGTGTTTTGTAATTTTTCTCATATAATTCCTGACTATTCTTTGGTAGATGGATTCCCAAATACTTTATACTCTCAACATTTGTTTGGAATGGAATTTCTCTTTGTATTTCTTGCTGTTGCATTTTGTTGGTGATATATAAGAATGCTGAGGATTTATGTGGATTTATTTTGTATCCTGACACTTTGCTAAAATTCTGAATTATTTCTAATAGTTTTTTAGCAGAGTCTTTGGGGTTCTCTAAGTATACAATCATGTCATCTGCAAAGAGTGATAGTTTGATTTCCTTGAATCTCTTTCTCGGCTCTTATTGCCGAGGCTAGCGTTTCTACTACTATATTGAATAGTAATGGTGATAGTGGGCAACCTTGTTTCACTCCTGATCTTACTGGGAAAGGTTGCAGTTTATTTCTATTGCATATTATGCTTACTGATAGTCTTAAATATATGCTCCTGATTATTCTAAGGAATAATCCATTTATTCCTATACTCTCAAGAGTTTTTAGTAGGAATGGATGTTAGATTTTGTCAAATGCTTTTTCTGCATCTATTGAGATGATCATATGGTTTTTATTAATTTGATTATTAATATGGTCAATTATATTAATAGTTTTCCTAATATTAAACCAGCCCTGCATTCCTGGAATGAATCCTACTTTGTCATAGTGTATTATCCTGGAGATGATTTTCTGAAGTCTTTTTGCTAATATCTTATTTAAGATTTTAGCATCAATATTCATTAAGGAAATTGGTCTATAATTTTCTTTCTCGGTTTTCGATCGACCTGGTTTAGGTATCAGTACCATGTCTGTGTCATAAAAGGAGTTTAGTAGGACTCCTTCATCCCCTATTTTTTCAAATAGTTTATATAGCATTGGGGCTAATTGTTCTTTAAATGTTTGGTAGAATTCACATGTAAATCCATCTGGTCCAGGGGATTTTTTCCTGGGGAGTTGATTAATAGCTTATTCTATGTCTTTTTCTGAAATGGGACTATTTAAGCAATTTATTTCCTCCTCTGTTAATCTAGGAAGCTATATTTTTGGAGGAAGTCATCCATTTCCCTTAAGTTATCAAATTTATTGGCATAAAGTTGGGCAAAGTAACTCCTTATTATTTCTCTAATTTCCTCTTCATTGGTGGAAAGATCCCCCTTTTCATTTGTAAGACTGACAATTTGATTTTCCTCTTTCTTTTTTCTGATCAGATTTACCAAAAGTTTATCTATTTTATTGACTTTTTCATAAAACCAACTCTTGGTTTTATTTATTAATTCAATAGTTTTTTTTTTACTTTCAATATTATTGATTTCTCCTTTTAATTCTTGTATTTCAAGTTTAATTTTTGGTTGGGGGTTTTTAATTTGGTCTTTTTCTAGCCTTTTAAGTTGCAAGCCCAATTCATTAATCTTCTCTTTCTTATTTTCTTCAAATAAGCCTCTAAAGATATAAAATTTCCCCTTATTACTGCTTTAGCTGCATCCCACAGATTTTGGTATGATGTCTCATCATTGTCATTATCTTGGGTGAAATTATTAATTGTTTCTATAATTTGCTCTTTCACCCAGTCATTCTTTAAGATGAGATTATTCAGTTTCCAGTTACTTTTTGGTCTATTTATCCCTAACTTTTTACTGAATGTAGCTTTTATTGCATTGTGGTCTGAGAAGAAGGCATTTATTATTTCTGACTTCCTACATTTCATTTTGAGATCTTTATGTCCTAATATATGGTCAATTTTTGTATAAGATCCATGAACTGCTGAGAAGAAAGTATATTCCTTTCTATTGCCATTCAGTTTTCTCCAAAGGTCTATCATACCTAGTTTTTCAAATGTTCTATTTACTTTTTTAATTTCTTTCTTGTTTGTTTTGTGGTTTGATTTGTCTAAATCTGAGAGTGCAAGGTTGAGATCTCCCACTATTATAGTTTTACTGTCTATTTCTTCTTGCAACTCTCTTAACTTTTCCTTTAGAAAGTTAGATGCTATACCACTTGGTGCATATATGTTTAGTATCGATATGGCTTCATTATTTATGCTACCTTTCAGCAGGATATAGTTTCCTTCCTTATCTCTTTTAATTAGATCAATTTCTGCTTTTGCTTGATCTGAGATAAGGATAGCTACCCCTGCTTTTTTGGCTTTACCTGAAGCATAATAGATTCTGCTCCAACCTTTTACTTTTACTCTATATGTATCTCCCTGCTTTAAGTGTGTTTCCTGTAAACAACATATTGTAGGGTTCTGATTTTTGATCCAATCTGCTATCCGTCTCCATTTGATGGGAGTGTTCATCCCATTCACATTTACAGTTAAAATTACTAATTCTGTATTTCCTGCCATCATATTATCCCCAGATTATGCTTTTTCCCTTGGCCCCCCCTGAACCCCCTCCCCAATATTCAATGTATAGACCCCCCTTGTGACGTGCAGCCCTCCCTTTTTTTTTTAGTATCCCTCCCCCCTCCCTCTACGTCCCTTCCCTTATTCTCCTTTTTATTTTCCCTTTTCCTCTCCCCCCTTTTAATGAGGTGAGAGAGAAATCTCTGAAAAACAAATATGACAATTATTTACTCTTTGAGCCTCTTCTGATGAGAGTAAGATTTACACAATGATTCTCCCCCTCTTTAAATTCCCTCAGATATGCTGTATTTTCTATGCCTGTTCCTGGGATGTAATTTCCCTCTTTTTATCACTCCCTCCCCTTTTTCTGATACTACCCCCTTCCCTTTAGTACACCCCCTCCTTTTTTTTTTCTTTTATATCAGTAAAATCAAATTATCCATGAGTACTTTCTATATACCCACAACAGAGATATAGTTCTCAAGGGTTCTGTGTACCTTTTTCTGTTTCTCTTCAGTCTTGTGGATGTAGATCAAATTTTTTGTTTAAGTCTGGTTTTTTTCTTAGAAACATATGGAATTCCTCTATTTCATTGAATGACCATCTTCTTCCATGGAAAAAGATGCTAAACTTAGCTGGGTAGTTCATTCTTGGTTGCAGTCCTTGATCTTTTGCCTTAAGGAATATCAGGTTCCAGGCCCTTCTATCTTTTAATGTGGAGGCAGCCAGATCTTGTGTGACCCTTATTGTGGCACCTTGGTATTTAAATTGTTTTTTTTCTAGCTGCTTGCAGGATTTTCTCCTTTGTTTGGTAATTCTTCAGCTTAGCCACAATATTCCATGGTGTTCTTTTTTTAGGGTCTATTTCAGAAGGAGTTCGATGAATTCTTTCAACATCTACTTTCCCCTCTGTTTCTATTATCTCTGGACAGTTCTCTTTGATAATTTCCTGTAAAATAGAATCTAGGCTCTTTTTTTGGTCATAGTTTTCGGGAAGTCCAATGATCCACAGATTATCTCCCCTAGATCTATTTTCCAGGTCTATAGATTTTCCCAGTAAGTATTTGACGTTATTCTCCAGCTTCTCATTTTTTTTTGTTTTGTTTTGTTTGACTGATTCTTGGGTTCTCAATGAATCATTCATTTCTATTTGTTCCATCCTGACTTTTAAGGAGTTATTTTCTTCATTCACAGTTTTTAGTTCTTTTTCTAAATGCCCAATTTCATTTTTAAATGAGTTATTTTTCTCTATTGAATTTTTTTTTGAGAATTATTTTCTTTTTCCAATTCAGAAATCCTATTTTCTTGGGAGTTTTTTATCTTCTCCAATTCAGAAATCCTACTTTCCTGTGATTTTTTTTACCTTTTCTAATTCACTAATTTTGTTTCCCTGCATCTCCTGTGAATTCTTTATTTTTTCCAACTCCAATTTCAGAACGTTGTTATTCTCTATCATACTTTAAAAAATCTTTTGGTTTCTGTCCCTGGGGTAGGAAATTATTTATTTATTTCTTTACCAGCTTCCTCCCAGACCGGGTGGTTGCAGTGGCCCCTGTGCCTGAGCTAAGAGAGAGCTCTGGGAGAGAGTTCCCCACCCCCTCCCTGGAAGTACCTCAGGGGTGACTAGCACTGCTGTGCCCTGAGGGCGCTGTGTTTTAGCGGCTTCCCTGAGGTTGAGACTGAACAGTAAAGGCAACTCAAAACCTAGCCTATGTGTCCCGGTGGGGCGTGGATGTCTGCAGCAGATGACGTGAAAAGCCCCTTTGCTCAAACTGGAAGTATCTGCCAGAAACCGCGGTCCCTAGTTCAAAGGTTCTGCTTCTCTGGGACTTCCGTTCCACAGCCTCCAGCTGAGTCAGGCACTATGAGTTACCACCCCGCCTACTTTTCAATCTCTTAACTACCCACAGGTGAAAGCCTGGGTTGCCTATGTCGGCCACACCCACAGTGCCAAGATCTGCTAAGTCACCCCTGGGATCCCAGAAGATCCAATCTGGTTTTCAATTTTAAAGTGGCTTAGATTTCTCTTCTGAACTGCTGTATTATAAGCAGAGAAGAGCTAATAGCCTGTGCCAGATTCTTTTATCTCGGTGGATTCTCTGATCCCAGAGCCCTCCCCAGCTCGACTGGTGCAGTGTGCCACTACCCCACTGTCTGCACTGGCCTCTCTTCTTCCTCCCCTGGGAGCTGACCTTTCCTGCTGAAACTCCAGATTCTCTTCAGCTGGTAAGTCATGCTTCCAGTCCTTGTGGATTCTATCAGTCCAGCGCTATTTCTGAGGCTGATTAAATCTAGTTGGTTGTGAGGAAAGAAAGGAGCTTACACAGTGGCGTGTATCTTCTCAGCCATCTTGGCTCCGCCTCAGCAACAACATATCTTAAGGTTTTCAAATTGTATCACCTGTAAAAGGATAGAAGAAAAGAAACCAAATCTATTGAGCACTTACATTGTACCAAGTATAGTCCTAAACATTAAAGATATGAATAGGAAAACAAAACAAAACAAAACAAAAACAAACAAACAAAACAAAAAACAAAAACAAAAACAAAAAACAAACAAACAAACAAAAAAAAAAAAAACAAAGACTGCTTGTTACTCAGGGAACCAACATTCTAATGTTTTAAAAACATTAACATTATTTTAATTAACATTAACATTTTAAAAACAAAAACATTTAAAAAGCAGTTTTTAAAAACACCCAAAAAGATGGTGGTGATGAAGGTATTTCCTTCAACTCAGAAAAAGGCAGAAGGGTAACTGAAAGTAACAAGGAGGTAGAAATCTCTCCAAAATGGAAGGGAGTGAAGAAAAACTAACTTCATCTGATTGCCACAACAACCCTGTTAAACAGGGCACTATCATATGATCCAAACATGGGAGGGTTTTTTTTTCAGTCCTAAACTTCTTGAACATTTGGGTACTTCAACAATAGAACCAGAAAGGATATTGACTGTTTATTTAAGACTTCAGTTACCACAGTAAGCTGATCAATAATCTATCACCAAGATGAAGCATTTTTGGACTGAAGTATTACAAAGAGACTATCAGTCATGACTAAGTGGTCCCAAGTTGGATGCAACTTCAAGCTATTTTATTTATAGTAACTGGAAGAAAAGCTTTCTTAGATGTGCAACAGACCCTATGGAGTATCTACCCGCAGTATTGAATCAATAGCATTTCAAGATTTCCAGGAAAAAAAGCTAACTATATTTACTTGCTGACATTTAGGCTAAGCACCTGGAAACCTTAAATGGTGCTAGGGCTAGAACAATGAACTTGAGATGGGAATTATTATCCTACATCCTACAACATGTATGTAACAATTCTGGAATAGGTACATCTGTGGGCCTAGGTGAGTAGCATGGATAGGGTAGAGTTGAAGAAGAGTAGAATTTAAGTTAGAGAACAACAACCTAACAATTGTAAGAAGCTACCTTGTTCTGATGGATGCAGAGGCAAGGCATTTATAGTTGGAAAGTGTATGAATGTAAGCATGGTTGCTTTAAGGAAAAAGAGCGGTATCTATAGTTATGGAATCATAGGAAAATAGTTATATGACATGGATCAACAATCCTAGCTCTTCCATTTGCTTCTATATCTTTGAGAAAGTTATTTGAACTTTAAAAGGACAGTTCTGTATTTAGGGCATCTCACTCCAAATCTTACAATACTGGTTATAGGGATGGGATTGCTTTCTTTCTGGGAGAAGAGATGCATATTTCCTCTCTGCTGTGTCCATCATCCCCTGCCTAGGCTGACAATCTTCACCTTTTGATGGACCGTTTTCAGGCTATCACTCCAAGATTCTGATATCATAGGTTTTCCTTCTATGGGGCCTCTCTTTTACCACATTTTCCAGGAGGATGAGCCATCACTTCAAGGAGAGGTTAATTCTTCTCCAAATAATAATTGTAAAGTCAGATTATCTTTCTCATTGCCACTACCATTCTCAGATAAAATCAATCAATGTCCTCCTTATGGCTCTAGTTCAGAAAAATGAAAATGAGAAATCACTAAATGTATTTCTAAGACTACTAGAAATATAATTCCTTTGAAACATCCTCAAAGAAGAAAGGTTCCATGGTAATACTTAAATTACTTAAAATACTTAGAGATTTCAGAGGTAATACTTAAATAAGAACCTCTTCCCTGGGATATCACAGCACTAGAAATTGTTAATCTAATGTAGTATGGAATCTTTGTGCACATACACACACACACACACACACACACACACACACACACACATACAACACAGACTTTTCCTTCCCCAGAGAGATGTTGGAGAAAGAACGAGAGACAGAAGAGAGAAGAAAGGGAAGAGGGGAAGTGGGGAATAGAAAGAAAGAGAGAGAGAAAGTGAAAGAGAGAATGAGAAAACATTGATCCAAAGTGAGAATTTGTATTTCCATACATCATGAGCTTAAAAAAACACAAAAGAAAATAAACAAAAAATCAGAAACATTTCCCTCCTCCATCTTTTGTAATAACAAAATAACAATTGGGTATGATGGACATTGTGCTACATAGTCTGTATGTGCCTTGAAAGAAGTATACATGTCATTTCTGCACCCAACTTTGCAGGTCACAGAAGGAAATGTGTCCTCCACTGATCTTTCCTGCCAAATGAGGTTACTACTTCCTAACTTACATCCTCAGGCATCTATTGTTTTGGCACTATATCTCATCTGTAGTTCACTTTCTGTCTTCCCCACAAACTCTATGGGATTAAGTTAAACTGGATGAGGGTAGAGAGAAAAGGTTTTTCTCTGGTTAGCACAGCAGACAGGGACACATGGGAAGATATATGCTGTATAAGGCTCCAGAGTGGCATTACTTGGAAATGTGTAAACTCTGAATAAAAAGTAGACTAATAGTTGGAATAAAAAGATTCAGAACAAAAGAGTATTTTTTAAAAAGGAGAAAAGGATTTGCAAAAAAGAAGGAAGGAAATATACAACAAATGCAGGCCTAAAATGATTTTTTTACATCTTAGCACAATTGTAAAAGAGCTTATTATGTACTCTTCCTGGAACTGATGGATTCCCCTATAAGCTAAGTTCCTTCTTCAGCTACTCAGGATGAGAACAATCATTTTCACTGTTTAATATTCTATCACAAATTCAAAGAGCCAAATGGGAAATAAATCTAATATAGAGATAGCACACATATCAGCCATTCTTCTGACCTGCAAATATGGAACCATGGCACCTTGGATAATAGAGGAAAAGGTAAATTTGTCTGTCCTTCATTGTCCGTATCACCAAAGATCCACTGTGAAAGTTACTTTAGAAATACCCTGATGCATGAATGGCCTAGTTGAATGATGGCAAAAAACATTAAACAGATCTTAGATGAAGAGATCACTCCAAGAAACATGGGAAATAACATATTCTCAGCCAAAGTTGTCCTCTGTAGATATCATGGCACTGAAAATCCAGCAGTGCTTAGACTAATAGGTGTAAATAAATTTTTTGCATATATTCCTCTTGGAAGAAAGATACTTTTAATAGTTCTAATGGCACAAAACGATACATGGGGAAGATTTTTAAAATAGCTGTTATTAAATAATTTAATAGATTTAAGATATTGAATTCCTGTTTAATTGCTTACTTGTTAACAATTAGTTCTTTGGAGCATCTAGGTGGCACAGTGGATAGAGCAGCAGCCCTGAATTCAGGAGGACCCGAATTCAAATCTGCTCTCAGACACTTAACACTTCCTAGCTGTGTGACACTGGGCAAGTCACTTAACCCCAGCCTCAGCAAAAACAAAAACAAAAAAACAATTAGTTCTTCCCCTTTATTGGTCTTTTTTCCTGTTTGATATTTATTGAAAATTCTATTTTATTTTTTGCCAATTCATGTAAAAACAACTTCTAATGTGTATTTTTTAAAATTTAGTTTCAAATTCTCTTCTGCCCTTTCCCTATTCCTCCTTTTTTTTAAGAAGGGAAGACATTTGATAGAGATTGTACATATGTAAGTAACCATGCAAAGCACATTTACATATTAATAATACAAAATAAAAAAGACCAAAAAAATAGGAAAAATGAAATACAGTATATTTTAATCTGCTTTCAGACTTAATCAGTTCTTTCTCTGAAGATAGATGAATTTTTCATAATAATACTTTTTGAATTGTCTTGAATCATATTGCTGAGTATATGAAAATGATTCATAGTAGTTTATTATGATACTGCTATTACTGTGAGTATTTTTCTCCTGGTTCTGCTCATTTCACTTTGAACCAATTTATGTAAGTCTTTCCAATTTCTTAGAGTACAATCTAATACAATCTAATAATTGCAATCATATACCACAATTTGTATAGCCATTCTTCAATTGATGATAAACTCAATTTCCACTTCTTTGCCTCCACTAAAAGAGCTGATGTAAATATTTGTGAACATATAGATCCTTTACCTTTTTTGTTTCATCTCTTTGTGATACCAACATAGTAGCAGTATTGCTAGGTCCAAGGGTTTGCATACTTTTTCATTTTCCTGTTCTATCACATTAGTCAATATCAAACAAGTGGAGTGATACCTTAGAACTATGTTGATTTGTATTTCTCTAATCAATAGATACTTAGGACATTTTTATTTGGCTGTCGATAGCTTTGGTTTCTTGTCTGCAAATTGACTGTTCATATCCTTTGACCATTTATCACATGGGGAATAATTCTTTTTTATATACATATAAATTTGTCTCTCTAAATATTTGAGAAATTCGAATTTTATCAGAGAAATTACTGTCATTTTTACACTCATATCTTCCATCCTATTCCCTCCTCCTCTGTTTCTCTTTCTCTCTCCCTCTGTCTCTCTGTCTGTCTGACTGTCTCTCTCTCAAAATACACACACACACACACACAAACACACACATACACATACACATATACACAATATCTCTTGCTCTCACTAACTCTCTCTCTTGATTCTATCCTTCCTCAAAGGTATTTTGCATCTGACAACTACCTACCCAATATATTTTTTCTTCTATCACTCCTCCTCCCTTCTGATGAGAGTAATCCTTCCTCATCCCTACCTCATCTCTTACCTTTCCCCTTCATTGTAAATCTCTTTCAAGTTTGTTTTATGCCAATTTAGCCCATTTTACTTCTATATTCAACCTTTTTCTAGTTTATTCCTCTTTCTCAATCTTAATTTTATTTTTTAAATATCATACCATCATGTCTACATGTATTAGCCCCCACACATGACTTTTGTCTATTTATTCTCCTTCTAACTTCATTAATGTAGTTATCTCTTCCACATAACAACTTTTCTGTTTTTGTTATTGATATGTTATGGGTCAATGTAACAAATTAAATGGAAATTTTGGGAAAGTTTTGCAGAAGCTGTAGTTGACATGCAAAGGCTAGTAGGTAACAGAAAAAAGTTTAGAAGTGCATATAATATGTGTATATTGTATGAAGTTTATTTTTCAATACTATAATAATTCTTATTTCTTCTCATAAAAAGGATGAATAAAATGTATGTGGATTTTTCGGATCATGTTCCTAAACCCCCATTATGTGAAAAGGATAACTATATTCATAAAATTCTTAGGAGTGACAAGTATTACCTTCCCACATAGGAAAATGCACAACTTAATCTTTATTTTTTTATAATAGTTTTTATTTACCAGATATATGCATGGGTAATTTTACAACATTGACAATTGTCAAACCTTTTGCTCCAACCTTTCCCCTCCTCCCCCTCCAGTTGGCAGGTTGACCAATACATTTAACCTGTATTTTTAATCCCTTATGATATCTATTTCCTGTTTACCTTTATATGCTTCTCTTAAGTCTTGTACTTGAAAATTGCATTCTCTATTCAGCTTTGATTTTTTCATTGTGAAAGGCTTAAAGCTCTATACTTCACTGAATATCCATTTTCCCCCTTGATAGATTATATTCAGTTTTTCTATGTAGTTGATTCTTGATGGTAATTCTAGCTCTTTTGCCCTTCAGAATATCATATTCTAATCACTCTGATTCTTTAAGGTAAAAGCTGCTAAATCTTGTGTGATTTTGATGATACCTTTTAATGATATTTGAATTTTTTCTGGCTGCTTTTAATATTTTTTCCTTAACTTAATAGCTCTGGAATTTGGCTAAAATATTTGTAAGAGTTATAACTTTGGGATCTTTTTCAGGATGTGATTAGCAGATTCTTTTAATTTCTATTTTATGCTCAAGTTCTAAAATATCAGGGAAGTTTTCTTTGATAATGCCCTTTAAAATGTGGTGCATCAATTTATTTTTGTTTGTTTGTTTTGATCATAGATTTCAGGTAGTAAAATAATTTTTAAATTTTCTCTGCTGGATTTATTTTCCAATTCAGTTCTTTTTTCCAATGAGATATTGCATATTTTTTCTTTCACTTTTTTTTCATTCTTTTACTTTGGTTTTATCTTTTCTTTCTGTCTCCAAGAGTCATTAGACATTTCTTTCCACTTGTCCAATTCTAATTTTAAAGAAGAATTTTCTTCAGTGGACTTTTATACCTTCTTTTCTATTTTGTCAATTCTATTTTTCACATGTACTTTTCTTCAATGGTTTAAATTTTATTTTCCATAAGAGTGATTCTCCTTTATAAAGCATTCTTCTCTTCAATGTATTTTTGTGCCTCTCACTATTTGGACTATTCTGTTTTTTTAGGTTCTATCTTTACCAAGTTGTTGACTATTTTTTTTCAGGATTTGCTTGCATCATTCATTTCTTTTAATAATTTTCCATGTGTCTCTATTATTTTATTTTTATATTGCTTTTTGAGATCTTTCAAGAACTATTTTGGACTAAGCAAAAAAGATTAGAAGGGAAGTAACAAACTGGGAAAATATTTTTATAATTAAAGGTTCTGATAAAAGCCTCATTTCCAAAATATATAGAGAACTGACTCTAATTTGTAAGAAATCAAGCCATTCTCCAATTGATAAGTGGTCAAAGGATATGAACAGACAATTTTCAGATGACGAAATTGAAACTATTTCTACTCATATGAAAGAGTGTTCCAAATCACTAATGATCAGAGAAATGCAAATTAAGACAACTCTGTGATACCACAACACACCTGTCAGATTGGTTAAGATGAAAGGAAAAAATAATGATGAATGTTGGAGGGGATATGGGAAAACTGGGACACTGATACATTGTTGGTGGAGTTGTGAAAGAATCGAACCATTCTGGAGAGCAATCTGGAATTATCCCCCCAAACTTATCAAACTGTTCTTACCCTTTGATCCAGCAGTGTTATTACTGGGCTTATATCCCAAAGAAACACTAAAGAAGGGAAAGGGACCTGTATGTGCCAAAATGTTTGTGGCAGCCCTTTTTGTAGTGTCTAGAAACTGGAAAATGAATGTATGCCCATCAATTGAACAATGGTTGGGTAAATTATGGTATATGAATGTTATGGAATATTATTGTTCTGTAAGAAATGACCAGCAGGATGAAGACAGAGAGGTTTAGAGAGACTTACATGAACTCATGCTGAGTTAAATGAGCAGAACCAGGAGATCATTATACCCTTCAATAATGATACTGTATGAAGATGTATTCTGATGGAAGTGGATATCTTCAATAAAAAGAAGAGGTAATTCACTTACAATTGATAGACAGAATCAGCTACACCAAGAGAAGGAACACTGGAAAATCAGTGTTTGCTTTTATCAGAAAAATCACTGATTTTTTTGTTTGCATTTTGTCTTTCTTCCCAGGTTATTTTTACCTTCTGAATCCAATTCTTCCTGCACAACAAGAAATTCCGTTCCACGCATATATATTGTACATAGGATATACTATAACATATTTAATATGTATGGAACTGCTTGCCATCTAGGGGAGGAGGTGGAGGTAAGGAGGGGAAAATTTAGAACTGAAGGGAGTACAAGGGATAAATTTTTTTCTTCTTTTTTATTAATTTTTATAATTATAACTTTTTTTGACAGTACATATGCATAGGTAATTTTTTTTTACAACATTATCCATTGTACTCCCTTCTGTTCCGAATTTTTACCCTCCTTCCCTCCACCCCCTCTCCCAGATGTCATGCATTCCCATACATATTAAATATCTTATAGTGTATCCTAGGTACAATATATATGTGCAGAACTGAATTTTGTTGTTGTTGTTGCAAAGGAAGAATTGTATTCGGAAGATAAAAATAATCTGGGAAGAAAAACAAACAAACAAAAAAAAAAATGCTCACAATTTACACTCATTTCCCAGTGTTCCTTTTCTGGGTGTAGCTGATTCTGTCCATCACTGATCAATTAGAATTGAATTAGCTCTTCTCTATGTTGAAGATATCCACTTCCATCAGAATACATCCTCCTACAGTATCGTTGTTGAAATGTATAATGATCTCCTAGTTCTGCTCGGTTCACTCAGCATCAGTTGATGTAAGTCTCTCTAAGCCTCTCTGTATTCCTCCTGTTGGTCATTTCTTACAGAACAATAATATTCCATAACATTCATATACCATAATTTATCCAACCATTCTCCAATTGATGGACATCCATTCATTTTCCAGTTTCTAGCCACTACAAAAAGGGCTGCCACAAACATTTTGGCACATACGGGCCCCTTTCCCTTCTTTAATATTTCCTTGGGAAGGGATAATGTTGTAAAAAATTACTCATGCATATGTACTGTCAAAAAATTATAATTATAAAATTAATTTTAAAAATTAAAAAAAATAAAATAAAATAAAATGTAAGAAAAAAAAGAAAGAAAAAAGAACTGTTTGGGGGCCTGAGCCCAATTCACTTTATTTTGATGACTTCAGATGTGTTAATTTTAACTTTGTTGTCTTCTGAGTTTATATTTTGTCACCACAGTAACTTTCTCTGATCAGAATCTTTTTTCTTTTTTGTTGCTTGCTCATTTTCCAGCCTAATTCTTCACTTGTAACTTTACATTAAAAGTGATATTTGCTTCCAGACTTCTGGAAGCTCTGTCTGAAGCTTCAGGTTTTTGTTTAATCTCTTATTTTATTTTTCATTAAAAAAATCAAAATAAAACAGAAGATTGTCTTGTGACCAGCAGAACATCAGGGAGGTTTCAAAATATATAACAATTAATTACCAGTTCAAGAAAGGATATATAATGGTAAAAGAAATTATATTCATGAGTGTCCATCTTTTCTTTACTTCTTTGTGAATTGTTCTTTTGTTCTTTGCTGTGCATCTTTTTATTTTATTCCTTTTTTTCCTGCCTTTTATACTCCCAACCATCCTCAACTAGGATATAGTTAAGAAAATATGTATTTATATGCATATATATATATATATACATATTCATAGATATACACGCACATATATCCACACACAAATACATATCTTTCTTATCCCTGCTGACTCTTTGATTTAATTATGTTTCTAATTTACCTTGCTATTACTTTACCTTCCCCCATCCATGGACTCTTCCCTTGTCTTGTTCCTGCATCTTTTCCTATCCTGTTAACCCATCCCTTCTCCCTTATTTCTTTAAAGATTTTGGAGGTTTATATACACTTCATGGTACATATGTAGTATTGCCTACAGTTGTAGGTCAGAATTATGAGGCCCCCCCCCCAATGCCTCTGTATCCATTCTTTCTCAGTACTTCATTTATATAACCTAATTATTATTTTTACCTAAATTATGCCTAAATCTTTCTTTTGAGCTACCAATTGCTGATGTCAATTTTAAATAGATGGTATATAGTTATATGTAAAAACATAAAAAATTTGTCCATGTTAAGTTCTTGAAACTGATCTTTGATATTGATTCTTATATGTTAAATTTTCTTTTAGGTTCAGATTTGCTTAAAGAAATATCCTGAAAATCTGCAAGTTCATTGAATGTCCATTTTCCCCATTCAGCATTATAGATAATTTTGCTGGATATGACAATTTTGACCACAGGCTGAGTTCTTTTGATTACCAGTATATATGATTCCAGGAACAATTCTAAGTATTGCTCCAGCATATTTGAATTTTTTCCTTGTTTCTTGCAAGATTTTCTTTTTCATCTCAGAGTTTCAAAATTTGGCAATAAAATTCCTATGTGTTTTGCACAAAGGATCCCTTTTGAAGTGGTGATCAGTGGGTTTTTTCTATTTCTATTTTTCCCACATGTTTTATCACTCCAAAAGAATGTTTCTTGAATTATTTCTTGCAATATTGTGTCAAGTTCTTTATAGATTTCAGGCAGTTCAATTATTCTTATATTTTCTCTTCTTGATCTATTCTCCTGTTCTATTGTTTTTCTTATGAGATATTTGATTTTCTGTTATATATTTTTTACATTCTTTATATTCTGCTTTGTTATTCCTTGGTCTCTTATGGCATTACAGACTTTCTCTTGCTCAATTGGAAGTTTCTTCTTTAAGATTTCATCTTAATCATGGAATGGGGATGACTGACTTCACTTCAGTTCTTCCTTCTGACTTGGAACCCAAAACTAAAAGCTTCACCTTTCTGTATCTGTAGCCAGGGGTTCCTTCCCCATTGTTTCTATACTCACTGGGTGCTCTGGTTCCTTCTTTTTCTAGGACTTTGTCTCTGAAGCACAGCGAGGCCTAGTATTTCTAATCAGCCAAAATTCTCTCAGTCTTCCTGGACTCAAACTCCTGACTGCCTGCTGCCTTTGAGGTCAATGTTCCTATGATTTCTGCTGAGGCTCCAGCCAAGCCCAGCATGCTGCAGGGATCCCCATTTGGTGTTTCTGTGACACTAGCCCAGAGGTGTTTGCAGTTCACACTTGTTAATCCCCACAGTTGCAGATTTTTAAGATTTTCTTGGGTTGTACCAGAATGATTCCTATTTTGGGCCAACACTTCTTAACTTTTCACCAGTTCATGTTTGCCCTGATATGTATATATTTTTTTTTTTTTTTTTGTGAGTGAAATCTGAAGAGCTTAAAATTTATTGACCTACTCCACCATTTTCCCAGAATCCCCCCAAGTTTTTTTTTTAAATCTACTATTGGGGCAGTTTGTAAGTTTTCAGTTCTTCTAAGGTTGTACGATCTAAGAAGAGGTATAGTTACATTTTCCTGCTTGAGATTACAATGATCTTATAGTTCTTATAGTTGTAATTGCAGGATTGTTAGGAGATTCATTTCAAAATTGTTGAGTATAAGAAGAGGAATTAACATCTAGGTTTTCCTGACTTCAAAATCAGCATTCCTGCCTGCTCTGTCATACCCTACATTTATCATAGAACATGAATTCTGCACTTTCCCTGTGGTTAACATGATGTATATGCTGATTATAATTATAATTATACTAATAAAGTTATAATATAACTTTTATGAACTGAATAAGGTGCAGAACTAGGCTATTGTTCCATAGGAATAATAACCAATCTCTAAAATGTCCAAAGCTATGACAACAATTAAGTCACCTATCTATAAGGCCAGACAAAATGAATTAATGTAGACTTTGTACTTATTTTTACTGCTTTTTAAAAATCTTGTTGATTCCCATTATTATTATGTCATGTTCATTTGTGAATAAGTTCCTTTATCTTTGACTATCTAGATAATCTTCCTTTTTATCAAGAATTAAAAAATAAATAAAAATCAGAAAATAAAACTGCCTGATAGAACTCTATATCCATATTCCCCTAGTTTTCCAATGAATGGAATTTATTTTATACTTCTTGAAAGACAACCTCAAGCATTATAATTTCAGAGAGTTGTGTCTCAAATTTTTATGGGTTACATTGTTGAAATCCTTGAAAATATGGTTCTCCCTGTTTCTGTTTATGTTACTGTATCAATCGATATAGATCTTCCAGTGATCTCTAGCATAAATCCAAACCGGCATTTGGAAAGATTTCATGAATTCACAATTTCACAAAAAGTACACTGATATTCCATCTACACAGACAATGCTACGTAACCTATCTCTACCTTTTTTCATCTTTGTTAAAATAAATATCCAAAGCTGATTTGATTTTCATTATTGGTTTTATTTTGGGGGAGGTACTTTTTCATAATTTTTGTCTTCTGAGACGTGTTTTTCCATGTCTATCTATAGGGAAATGCCTTTTGTGTCAATTTTTTGTGTTAATTCCATCTCTCAGGCATCAAATTGTTATAAGAAATATTTAATTTAAATATTTTCCTTGATTGGCTATTTTTGCTATGACTTGGGGAAAAAAAAACTATTTTTCAGCAATGTGGACATCCAGGTGAATGAAAATAAGTGAAAGGTAGAGAAAATGAGCCACAAAAAGAAATTCCAAATAAACCCAACAGTGTTAGAGCTAGAGGAGATAGAAAATGTTATCCAGTCAGCCTTTTCATTTTATAGATGAGAAAGCTGAGGCCCATCTGTCCCTACAAACTCCTGTGGTGATTATCATTATAATTTTTGGCATAATTTGGGCATAGGGACAAATTACTAGCTTTGCATTATATCTGCAGTTGTCTGACAGATTCATACCACAGATAATATTCTGGACTAGCTGGGTTGGCAGTTTCAGACCTCAACAAAGGCAGAGCAGGTAGGCTGATGGATAATAGCTGTTGAGCTGTGGGGTTGATGGAATTAAGAAACTGTTTTTTTTCTTCTGGCAAGAGTAATGGTTTGTGATCAGCCACCTAGGGCTAATTATCATTGCCCTGAATCTGACCAACTAGGGTTTAATCGAATGGTCTTTGGTACTTAACAAAGTCTTTTAAGATTTTGTTGCCTGAGGAGTTTTGGCAATGATGATGCAGAGTTCCTGCCAGGGACTGACTGTGTTCTCACATGACTAGGTATCTTCAGTATAGCAGATTAAGGCTAAAAGTGAGAGACAAAAGGTATTTGGTTTCTCATAAAACAACTTCCTAATTTTTGAAGAATTTCACCAGCCAACCTGTATCTGTAGAACTTTTCTTTGTAATTATTTTTTTAATTATGGAAAACTAATCATTTTCCTTCCTCAAAGATTAACATTATTTATTTAGAACATTTAAATGAAGTATTTTGCTCTATTGAATTTTTTCCATTTCCCTAATTTTTTAGAGAGTTATTTTCTTTTTCCAATTCAGAAATCTTACTTTCTTGAGAATTTTTTATCTTTTCCAATTCAGAAATCCTCCTTTCCTGTGATTTTTTAACCTTTTCTAATTCACAATTTTTTTCCCTGCATCTCCTGTGAATTCTTTATTTTTTCCAACTCAAATTTCAGAACGCTGTTATTCTCTATCATAGCTTCTCTTTCCTTTCCTCATTTTTCTTCAAACTCTCTTAACTTTTTTAATAGTCTTTTCTAGTATAGAGTTATGTGATGGTGGGGCAGGTATCGTTCCCCTTTAGGCTATTATCTGCTGACTCTCCGCTACTAACTTCCTCGGGGTTGGATACCTGCTCTTTCTTTGTGTAGAAGGAATCTATGGTTCTCTTCAGCTTTTTACTCATGGTTAAAAATCTTTTGGGGTCTGCCCTTGGGGTAAGAAGTTTATTTATTTATTTCTTTACCAGCTTCCTCCCAGTGCAGCGGCTCCTGTGTCTGAGCTAAGAGATAGCTCTAGGAGAGAATTCCCCTCCCCCTCCCTGGAAATGCCTCAGAGGTGAGTAGTACAACTGCACTGTGAGGGTTGCCCAGTGAAGGACCCTGCTGTGTGTTCTAGCGACTTCCTTGCAGTGTAAGACTGAACAGTAAAGGCGACACAAAACCCAGCCAATGTGTCCCGTGGGGCATGGATATCAGCAGCTGGCGTGAAAAGCCCCTGCGCTCAAACTGGAAGTGTCTGCCTGGAAACTGCAGGCCCTATTTCAAAGGTTCCGCTTCTCTGGGACTTCTGAGGCTGAGTTCCACAGCCTCGGCCAAGCCCCACACTATGTGGATTAGATGTTACCTCAGGCTGTGTCCCCGCTGTTCAGGCTCTTAACTACCCCAAGGTGAAGCCTGTACAGCAGAAAGCGGCTGCACAGCCGTGCCAAGATCTGTTATGTCACTTCCGGATTGGGGTGGTTCTAGGATCTAGCTTTATATTTTAAAGTGGCTTGATTTCTCTTCTGAACTGCTGTTTTATAAGCATAGAAGAGCTAACAGCCTGTGCCAGATTCCTCTATCTCAGTGGCTTCTCTGATCCCAGAGTTCTCCCCAGCCTGATCAGCACAGTGTGCTAGCACCTAACTGTCTATGCTGGCCTTTTTTCTTCCTCTCCTTGGAACTGACCTTTTCTGTTGAAACTCCAGATTCTCTTCAGCTGGTAGGTTGTGCTTCCAATCCTTGTGGTTTCTATCAGTCCAGCATTATTTTTGAGGCTGATTTAACTAATTGGTAATGAGGGAAAAAGGGAGCTTACAAATTCTCGTGTATCTTCTCAGCCATCTTGGCTCCGGCCCTAGGCAACCTATTTTAAAATTGATAGAATTTCAATTCCAATGGATCTTGATATTGATTCATTTCTATTTTTAATTTAAGCAACAGAGCCATAAATAGGAATTCTATAGGTTTGAGAAAATTCAGTTAGAAGAGATGAGCACTCTGAGGTTGTGCATAGGACAGTCTGCACCAATTGGTAAGACAGAGAGAGAAAGAGATGATTTCCAGGATCCAATACCAGGTAAGAAAGTGAAAGTAGGCAACAGAGCAGTGGGACAGTGTCAGAAGATAGTTGGAAGAGAAAGAAGACTTCTTTCTTCCTATCTTAGCCTCCTGGTATAAACATCTGGTTACATAACTCTTTTTAATATATGAAATGAGAATGATTATCAGATTTTTGCCCTCAATAGATCTGCTGAGCACATGACAAGTTATAGTTTAATTGCCAAACCTTTTCTCTCTCCCTATCTCCTGGGTACTAATCTTAAGGTCACCTTTAGCACTTGAGGTCCTGGATAAAGTTCTCCTATATTTTATCTATGATTATTTTATAAATATTTATCTCTGGATGCACAAATTTGACCTTTAACAATCTTTTCTCTGCTTTATCTCCATTGTCTACATAGATACATGAATTTGGTGTCTTGCTCCTCTTTCTCTCTTTTTGCTGTTACATAATCACCTATATGCTAGTCTTGAGGCCAAAAAGTTTTCTCTCTGGTTCTTTCCAAAACATTCACTGACCAATGCATGTTATATGTAGATATGTATATATATGTAGCAGGTCACATATGTAATCAAAACTACAAGATTAATTATTCTCCACCCATTCCATAGTCTAAACACTAAAAGAAAATGAATGTATAAATTCAATAAATGTTTTACATGAAACAACTATGAAAAGTTCAAAGGACAAAAAAAAAAAATAACTTCCCAGTTCCAGAATAATTGGTAATTAACATTTAAGCTATAATTTTCCACATCTAAACACACACACACACACACACACACACACACACACACACACACACGACCATGTTTAAACTGTGCACACATATTTGATATTTGGTCTTCGAAAACATTGTTTTCCATAGTCATCAATGAAGTAAAAACAAACACCTTAAAGGATCAAAATGTCAATAAGTATCACATAGGAAATCAATCTTGTTAAATTAAGCCTTCAAATTTAAATGTCAATACAATATTTTGTTTAATTTAATCACTTGCAAAGGCAGACATCAATTTTTTTAAAAGTATTCTTAATGAGTGACTTTAATAACAAATCATTTTTGATCCAGATAGAAACTTGAAATAATCATCAAAGATAAAATTTTATTTCTTATGGTGTGCATGAACAGTTTCTTACATTAACTTTAGAACATTTTGTTTGCTACCATTGACTTTATTTTCACAAATATATAAAACAAATAACAGAATCTAAGATATGTAACTTGCTACTTACCCTCTATAGAAGATGAATAGATATGACAATTATTCACTAATATTCTAGCTTTGTCATAATTGTCCTTCCCTTTTCCAAAATGCATTATGATTTGCATTTACCTTTTTATTGGCAAGCCATATGAAATATTATACCTGAAGTCATGAGAAATATTTTGAGCCTGGAATTTGATCAATGTTACCTAATCTTCACAAAATCATATTGGGAACTGAATGTATTAGTGGTAAGAAGAAAATATATGTAAGAGTTGTTGTGGAAAGTATATAAGATTTGACAACTGATTGGATATGTGGGATGGTTTAGAAGGATATACTTTGGCATTGAAGTTGTAAGCCTTCATGATTGAAAAGGTAGAATGGTGGAGAAAGTAAATATGGAAATTTAGGACATAGGATGGGGGTGTTGAAGGGAAAGGTAATAAATTCTATCTTTCATATGTTGAATTTGAGATGTCTCTTGCACATACATTTTGAGATATCCAAAAGGCAGTTTGTGCTGTAAGAATGAAACTCAAGAAAAAGAGACTACGACTAGATTCATTGAAATAAGAATGGTCTACATAATGATAAAAATCAAATTCATGGGAACTGATGAGATCACCAAGTTAGAGAGAACAGAGAATAAAGAAAAGAAGTGGGAAGGAGGTGAATCGTCCATAATTAGTGGCCATGACACAGACGAAGAACAGCAAAGAAGATTGAGGAAGGTGGAAAAAAAACTCAGAGAGCAGAGCCATAAAACAGATAAAAAGAGAGTATAAAAAAGGAAAATATGGGGAATATGGGTAATAATGTCATTTACAGAGGGGTCAAGAAGGATCAGGACTGAGAAAAGTTAATTTGTTTGTAAATAAAAATTAATTTTGATAACTTTGGAAAATATAGTTTTAGTTGAATGATTACAATGGAAGCCAAATTATAGAGTGCTTTTAGGAAAGACTAAGATCAAAGGGAATTTAGCTGAATTTAGGAGGAGGAACAATATAGGAAAATGCCTAACTTTAATCACAAGGTCTAGTGATTATTTTAAAATTTTTTAATATTAAGATTAGATATTAAGATATTAAGAGCTATGGATTTTTTTTGTTGGAGACAAGGTAGTAGGATATAATCAGTAGATAGAAGGAAACTAAAGATTAGAAGAAGAATGGTGATAATTATGAGAACAATCTGCTAAAGAAGACAGAAATAAATGAAGTCAAGACTGCATATAAAGGTGCTAGATTTAGAATTAGCAAACAGAAGTTCTTTTTTTTTTTTTTGTTAATCATTGGAATGAAGAGATAATGAAGGATAATGTCCAGAAATATGAAGTAAAGAAGAGGAGAGAAGAGCTAACCGAAATTTATTCATTTATTATTATTATTGAAGTTTGAATTAATGTCTCCAAAAATAGTGAACGAAGAGTAATATGGCAAGATTAAGGGGAAAAGAGAAGACTTAGAATGGCTTCTATAGTGAATATGAGAGGGCTCACTAGAGAGTAGAAGAAAGATTGCTTTACCTGGTAATAGCCCTGTTAGATTAAATAGCATAAATTTTGGAAGGAAACAGGTAAGCAGTTTATGCCAGTTTCTTCAGCAGCACATAATTACAATAGAAAGAAACAGGTAGAGTAACATAAGATTAGGGATTAAGAGGGCATGATAGGTGATGGGATGAGGGGAAAAAAATAATTATTTCCTAACTAAAATTTTTAAAATACATAATTCTTCCTTGATATGGCCTAAAAAAAAGATAGTTGTAAAAGGCTGAAACTCTTAATAGGTGCACTTCAATCAGACAACCAAGCACTTAAGGCTATGTACCTATTGAACAATAACTTCCATGTTTGTAATTTCTCTTTTCACAGTTAATGCTACCTCAATGCATCGGGGTTAAGAAAATTGTAAGGAAGGATTAGGGAGTGGAGTAAGACAAGCCAGAGTCACTTTGGAGGATGAATAAGAGAAGGGAGGTTGGTGGCGAGCCTCTTGGAGGTTTGTCTGTCCCCTTCACTTCTCCCCCTAAAAACCAAGGACTTTTCCTTATCCTGACTCTGGCTGATTCTGAGGCCTTCAGGGAATTAACCCGCACTTCACAGATAGTTAATGAGATGAGCTTGGGAAAGGAAGGTAGTAAGCATGTTCTGAGCAATAATAATTTTTCCTGTGTATAAATTATGTTGTACTGCCAGTAGGGGTTTATATCAGAATAAAAGGAGAGAAACTGGAAACTTGCACAGCCACAGAATAGGAAAGGGAGAACAATAATATAAAATGAAGGTATGGCAATAGTTAAAGGAATAGAACAGTCTTGAAGAAAGCGAAATGCAACCAAAATTTCTATGCTGAAATATAATTGATTAGGCAAGGCATAGTATCTTTGAAGTGATATTAATGACCACTGTGGATATGTAGGAAGGGAGGTCATTTTGAAGATTACTTTCTTAAAGAGTTTCCTGGGGAAAAGATAAGTTAAGTGACATGCCCAATGTCACATAGTCAAATGTATCAGAGGCAAAACTTGAATTTACGTTTTCCTACCTAAAAGATGAGCTGTCTACTCATTAATCTATGCATAGATTAATTAGATTAGAGTTTGAATTCTAGTTCTAGTAATGTTCATTTTTGGTCAGATCCCATATATTCTCTCAACCTTAGTTTTTAATAGTTTAATACTACACACCTTATAGTTCTTGTGTGGATCAAATGAAATAATATTTGTAAAAAAGTTTTTAGTAGTTTAATACTACTTGTACTATGTACCAACCAAGGCCAATATGGTGAAAATGCTCGATAAAGTATAGGAAATATGGTCCCTCTTCTTATAATCTCTCAACATGAATAGGCAGGCTCATAATCATTCTGTAGAGCTTGAAGTTCATTGCCTTTGAGGTGGAAAAGGATTATAATTGGTTTGGGTTTTAATTAATAATATAATTTTAAAGAGGTGGTTAAACTTGTGATTTCACGGGTTTAGGGAACTTGCAAGTGAGAAAACTCTGTCAATGGAAATCATCTCTCTTTTCTAAATTTTAGGAGTTTTCTAGACCACGTTGTTGATTTTATTTGTCCTTTATTCTCAAAGAGGACCATGACATCAGGAAGCCATTGCCATAACATACAAGTGGATTGGATTTAAGTGAAGGAAGGCTATGTAAGGTCATTTGTTTCACTTTCCCATCCAGAGTCATCTGGATCCAGTCTCCAGAACCAGATTAGGATGACTGGAGGTGACCCTGATGTAACAAGAGACCTTGACCTTTTTAAGCTAAAGTCTAAATTTAAATCTAAATCTAAATAAATAAATATGGAAGGAGAAGACCCTCAGTGTTTCTGGCCAAAGAAGAAATGATGGCTATTTATATTCAGTCTGGGTCAATCATAACTCAAACAATAACCAAATGGGGCTTGTCTTGGGACCTATTGGTGACCAATCAATCAGAGTCAGAATAGTTTTGATTCTTGTGAAAAATATCTAGTCAGCACTCTGGAAGTTAAGTAACTTTCCTAGAATCACACAGTCACTATGTAATGAAAACTAAGGTACTCCTGAGCGTGAATCTGAGTCTCTATCATCCATGCAAGGCTATAAAAATAGTATTTATGATATGCTTTCAATTTTTCAACTTGCTTTACATTGAGCCCATAAAAGTCCTGTAAGGTATAATCTATAGGCATTATAATAATTATAATAACCATTTTACAGATTAAGAAACTTACATTTGAAGACATTATGTAATATTCCTATGTTAAACAATGAGTAAGGGAAAGGAATAAGTTGTTTTTTTTTATAGTACTCAATATGTGTCAAGTAAAAATGACTTTTTACAAATATTATTTCATTTGATCCACACAAGGACCATAAGGTGTGTTATTTTATCCATATTTTAAGGTGGAGGAAATGGAGGCAAATACAGATTAAGTCAAATATGTTAAATAAGTTGCCCTGTCTCTTGAATGCCATATATACTTGAACCTATCACTCCTCCCTTTTCCTGTCATTTTCCTTCTATGATTAGTTCTCATGCTTTGATCTCCTTCATATGTGTAATTTATATTTATATGTACATTTTAAATATTTATTTTTTGTAAAATTTTCTTTGTGAAAGGTTTCTCCTTCAACTTACTTCTTCTCAATTACCTATTATTAATTCTCATGGTTTGATCTCCTCTAAATGTATATGTGTGCATGTAAATGTATATACATATTTTTCAAATATATTTTCAGTTCATCATGTATTTTCTAATTGCATATACATTTTTATTTATTTTTAATTTGCAGTTCCAAATTTCTCCCCTTCTCTCCCATCCTTCTTCCCTCCTTGAGAAGCAAGTCATTTACTATTGATTATGATCTGTAAGGTCAGGCAAAACATATTTCCATATTAGCCATATTATAAAAGAAAACAAAAACCACAAATGATAACAAAAATATTCAGATAAAGAACCTAGAGATTCTGGATGCAGATTGAAGCATTTTTTTAACCTTCTCTTTTTTTTGAGGTTATTTTTTTCCCCTTTTGATCTTTTCATGTATAAACTATATCAAAAGGAGAGAGGATGAAGGAAGAAAGGGAGAAAAGTTTGGAACTCAAATTTTGTAAAAAATAATGCTATAAATTTTCTTGACATTTTTTGGGAAATAAAATATTATTTACTAAAAAGTACCAATTAAACAAACATGTACTAAGTGCTTTGGGATACCTAGTACAGCACTATCTCAGGGAAGATATAAAGTTAAGATAAAAGAAGCAAGAGGTGCTACCTGCCAAACAGCAGGACTGCTCTGTAGGGTTAGCTTAGAAGACATATTAATGGAGTTGCTCAGTTGCCTCCCAGATAGCAAAAGGCAATGTATCTATTTCTACCTTTGATGCTTTTGATATCAACAATGGAAAAAATATGTAAGGGAGAATGTTTCTGACTCACAATCGAAGCCTACCTGTGGCTGGTGGTCAGAAAAAACTCTGGATTTTTCTCTATCTGCAGTAGAGGTTAAGAGAGTCAGAAGGAAGTCCACCAAGGAGAGCTGGAATGTACAGATGAAATTCTGCTTTAAAAGTCATGGAACAAACAGAATTAAATTAGCAAGAATTCTACTAGACAAAAGGAGAAAAATGGACCCAAGTCTCAGAGCCTATAGATCTTTGTAGACTTATGTACTAATTTCAATGTTTAATCTCTTAAAACTTCTTTCATATTATTGTTGACAAGGGCCATACTTTAAGCAAATGGAAATTAACACTTACTCCCAGAGGCTGGACCCTTATCCTATGAGGAGTTGGCAACAACATACTGGAAGCAAAGAGGATAAGTGTATATAGCACAAATCTGGAGTCAGGAAAACCTGAGTTCAAATCTAGCCTCAAATATTTACTAGCTGTGTAACTTTCATCAATTCATTTCACCTTTTTTGCCTGTTTCTGCAGCCATAAAATGAACTGAAGAAAGAAATGGCAAAAGCATTCTAGCATCTTTGTCATGTAGTCATGGGTCATGGAGAGCTAGCTATAAGTGAAATGATTAATAGCAATATTATTAAATTTTTGTCAACACATTGCCTTGGAAGTATTCTTCTAGTGTTTTATTTGTGTTTACCTTGTTTCAATGACTCTGGAATAGAGAAAGGCTGACTACTTCATGCAATTTTACCTCACTTAAATCCAACTCACACAGTAATTGAGACATCTTCCCTGTCTTTGGTATTCTTCAAAAATAAAGGAAGCACCACAATCTTTTTTTTTTCAAAACCAAATTTTAAATTTAAAAATTTATCCTCTAAGAGAGATAAATATGTCATTTTCTCCTTTATTTATGTTCCCTCAAAAATGTGCTGATCCAACAGAGAAGAATTAAAAATAATTTAACTTTATTACTATTTTTCATTAGAAACAGATCATCTAACATTAGTGCAAACAAATAAACTGGCTTAGATGATTATGCATATTTAAAGGAATTAAAACATAAAGTAAATAATACCTTTTCAGTCCTTCTCTTAAAGCCCCCATTAGATTCTTTGTCTAATAATTCTCATATATTTTTCTCATTGGATGAATTGGTAGCTATATATTTTCATTTCTGTATTTTTATATACTTAATAAACAAAAATTAGTTGCAAATTGGGTTGAAATGGGTTGAATTGGATTTGCCAAAATATTTTTTCTTCTATATCTTTAATCATAAGAATATGTACATCCAATGAAAAGAGAAACCGACATGTTTACACCCTTATTTTTACCAATTGATTTTAGAAGTCAAAATGAAGAGGAGAAAAGATATCTTAACAAGAAAAGGACATTTAGATCTCTTTGCTTTGCTTTGCATTGTGAAGATCCTTCATAAGATAGTTTGTAAATAATATGAATTCTCTGTAGGTAGTTAAATATCCAGTGTGATAATGTCATGTAATTAACATAAGTTCTTTTGTTGAAATATAATTATTCTGTTAGGATATTCCCTTGAAGATTGGGATCATAGCCACTCAAAGTACTTAGAGCTTTTCTGTACAATGACTATTGGATGTATTTGAGGATGAATACTATTTGATCCATTTTCCCTTGTATTATTGTCAGAAGGCCAAGAGCACAGATAACTAGAATACAATGCAACACAATACTATACATACAATAGAATGTATAGATGAATAAATATCCATTTTAAAAAGTAGCAGCTTACTTAAAAAGGCCTAGAAAAGTATGAATTTGTTATGAGATGGTAAGAAAATATTTATCCTCATTTTTCTTCTGTAATATCAAATTATTCTTCCTTTTATTTTTCCCTTCTTCCTCCCTCCCTCCCTCCCTCCCTCCCTCCCTCCCTTCTTCCCTCCCTCCCTCCCTCCCTTTCTTTCTTTCTTTCTTTCTTTCTTTCTTTCTTTCTTTCTTTCTTTCTTTCTTTCTTTCTTTCTTTCTTTCTTTCTTTCTTTCTTTCTTTCTTTCTTTCTTTCTTTCTTTCTTTCTTTCTTTCTTTCTTTCCTTTCTTTCCATCTATTTCCTCTCTTTCTGCCTCTATTTGTTTTTATTTGTTTGTCTTCATTTTTCCTCTATTTTTACTCTTTCTGATGTCCTCTATCTCTCCGTCTGTTTGTTTATTTTTGCCTGTAAAGAAATGTGCATGTGTACACATAATGAGAGTTAGGGAAGGGGGAACCCTTTTTGAATTGGTGCAAGGATAGTCCCGTGACACAGAGTCCCCTGTAAATGAATTTACAGGCCTGAAAACCTAGATTGATAAAAAGAGTTTATTGTAGGGATTTGGAAGTAAGGTTTAGTTAGTAAAGTTGACGGTAGAGATAAAAAGGCACCGGATTAGATCCAGTGGGCAGAAACCCTTGGCATGACCAACATAAGGATGCCAAGTTTAGGACTTGTGCAAATGTGGACTCCAAAGTAGCCCCTTTTATAATGGGGGCTCTTGGTGATCTTGAAGGTGGGTGGAGTCCCAGGCTCCTGGCCAGTTTTTCAGCCAGGATCAGCATTGAATAAAATTCAATGGGTTTTCAGGTAAGGAAAAAACTGTGGGGGTTGGGAAACCGCAAGTTAGCTCAGATCCCTTGGGAACTGGGGGACTAGGATTTGTGAATCAAAAGATCCTAGCTTAAAGGGACCTCAACCCCTATCACACATGTGTACACAAACACACAATTTTATTTATGAACTTTAACCCTTTAATATTAGAAAAAGATGCCAAAATTGCATCAAAAGCCAGAAAATATGTCAAAAACAAAGATAAAATGATTATTATATAGAATAAAATATTTAAATGTTATAGTTATTTAATTCTAATAGGAACTAGCTATAGTTTTCAAAATTTCCCAGCAGCATTCCTATGCCTCATTTAAAATGCTCTAATTGAAGATTATCAAAATGAAGCTTATCCCCAGGATACTTGAGTTATGCACAAGAAACAAATTATCAATGAAGAAAAGAAAAATAGCTAACTTCTCTTAAGTTTCAAGATATTACAAGATTTCCTGGATGGATCCTATTGACCCCAAGAGGTTTGTTTGTCCTCTTAGAGAAGTGATTTTCTCTTGAGGGATGTTTTTTCTCCTTAAACTTTTCTTTTACATCAAAAACAATGGGCATGAGTCAGAGGATTCAGAGTAAATAAAGAAAAAAGTCCACAGGAATTGACTGTTACTCTGAGTGGCACTTTTCAGTCTAAGTAAACCAATCTATTTGATGAATCACCTAGTTTCCATAGCCAAACAAATATTCTATAAATAAGTATAGGTTTGCACCTGTTCTTCATATATTAGTCTTTGACAGTGAAGTCACTAAGTGTGAGCATTTAAACCCAGATAATACTGAAGTCAAAACTGAGCAGCAATTAGCAAGTATTTTATAAATTAAAATTCTGGATTGCAGAGACATTAAGCAATTTGTCATGCAACCAGTATAAAAGCAAAGGATTTAGTCCTAGGTCATCTCATTTCCAGGCTCAATAGATCTATTGACCATACTAAATTAGACTATTATATAATGTTCGAAATATATCTCCCTTTAGAAAAGGATATACCTAGAAATAGGTAAGCTTACAAGCACAAGAGGTAGAATGCCAGATTTTGATTCATAAGACCTGAGTTCAAATATGCTCTCAGACTACCTGTTTGATCCTAGGCAAGTCACTTAAAACTTAGTTTGTCATTTGCTAAATCAGCTGGGAAAGAAAATGGCAAATCACTCCAGAATTTTTGGAAAGAAAACCTTAAACTGCAATCACATAAAGTTATACATTATGAAGACAAATTACAAAAGCATAAAAATAAGAGAGATTTTGGATCTATCTGTCTGTCTATTTCCTATCTATCTACATCTCTATCATTTGTCCATACAGAACCATATACACATAGAATAGCTGTTTGTGTCTATGTATGCAGAAGCAGTAAGACATTCCCTAGAAAGCTTCCACTTGATAGAGGATCCTGCCATCAATTATGAATGGTGACTGGCTTTATTTCATAGTGAAAAAATAACATGGATAAAGTAAAGGAGCTCTTGAGGCTAGATGAGTAACACAACTATTATATTTGGTTCTGAGTCTTTCTTTCCTTGTGATACTATTGTGAAGGATAGTAGTTTTCCTTATCTGTCTGTTTTAGGCAATGATATTTTCTCTATTGCCTTGGAGTCCACACAGAAGTGAACCAAAATAAAAATGAGGAACATATCCAGTCTGATATTGTTTCTCTGTTTGAAGGATAAAAATTGAATTTCCTCTCAATTTTTCCTCCCAAGAAGAAGAGAATATTCAGTATTAAACATTAGGTATGTACATCTTCAAAATAACCTAATTCAATCACACCTCTCCCACCCCCATTCCCTTTCCATCAGGAAATTGTGGCCCAGTGACAACTGAATTCACTCAATTCACTCAACTAGTAACTGAAAGAGGCAGAACTAAAAGTCAGGTATACTCAATTAGTAGTATTTCCTTTTTTATTTGGTTGTCTCTGAAATGATGTCATGCCATATAGAAATTATATTCCCATGGATTTTTTGAGATAGTTAAGAGGAAAGAACATTCTTTTTTACTTTTATATTTGAGACTATAATAATACATATTCCCTTATGGTCCATACCAATCTGTGCATATCCCCTCTTCCAATTCCTTCTAATGTATACTCATATATAGCTTGGCAAGTAAAAAAAGAAATACACACACACACACAAACACACACACACACATGTGCAAAGAGAAGCATACAGGCACATATACATTAAGTACACCTCTATTAAAACAAAGCATTTTTTAGGTAGAAAATAAATATTTCTAGGTAGAAAATAAAATATTTTCCTTGAGTTTGAATTTGTGTATCTGTTTAAAGCAAATGAAATCTCCAGAGGTAATGTTTATTGGAATCTAGAACACCTAATCATCTACTAGCCAAGATAATGGTTTGTGATGGTAATTACACTAGTTTTACTGATGACCATTAACAGTGAGATTTCTCTAATGATTCTATTGTTATTCAAAACAACACCTGCCATTTTTATTCAGCAAGAATTGAACATTTCTATGTAGACTTTGTATTTCTTAGGCAAAAAAATGATTTAGTTGTAACCACATTAAGACTACTAAATGTCAAAACAGAATATTTTTGAAACAACATATTCTTGGCACAAGGTTTGACAATTCAGGTCCCAAACTGTCAAGTCTCATTATTTTATCTATTTTAGATAAATGCTATATGAAGCCATGTTATATTATTTGCTCATTTAAGTGTACAATTGGTTTGAAAACTATTAGTAGAATTCATTCCTTCATAATTCAGTGATAATTTTTGATATTGCTCATAGTTGGTACAAATTCACTCAAAATGCTTACAGAATGTTCTTCTACAGGATTTGGAAGCATTATTCTTTATTTATTAAAATTTAATTTTGTTGATATCTTTTGTTTCTCACATCAACAGAATCTCTGTCTGTATCCCTTCCAGTCTTATCTCAACATATAGACATACATACACATGTAAGTGTATATATGTGTATACAAACAATGCACATATGCATATGCGTGTATACAGCCATGTGCACACATTTACATATATAGTATGCATATTCAAAAGCATCAGTTATAGTTAATTTATAGACTAGTCAAATTTAGACTTAGGTTAAACTCTGTAAAATCATCCAGGCCAGTAGACTGATGAGTCCTTTAGGTCATAAGAGTCAGCTAGTTAGCACAGTGGCTAGGTGGTGAATGCCAAATCAAGAAGTCCTGAGTTTAAATCTTGCTTCAGATAATTACCAGATATTTGACCTGGTGGAATCATTTAAATTCTGTCACTCAGTTTTCTCATTTTTAAAGAATACTTACCTCCCATGGCTGTTGTGATGATCTAATGAGATAATTTTAGTGAAATACTTTGCAAGCTGTTAAAGTATTATATAAATATTATATATTATTATTAAGAATCCTGGGTAAGCAAATTTAGATAACTAACATAATCCAACTTCACTATTTAAAAATAGTGTTATATTTATTTAAGAAAGATCATACATCTTTGAAAATCTCATGATGTTCCTAGAGATTGCTTTATTGCGTGTGATTTTGGCAGTACAACACTTACCATAGTGCTCTCTTGAATAATTAAATATGAGATGATTTAGTTTAGTGACTGCCACCTGCCTAGACTTAGGAAAATACAGTATGACTAATCCCACTTCTGTTGTCCCTCTGAACATTTGTAGGAGTTATAAAGTTAGCAAAAGTGAGGAATTAATGTGATATATATATAAGAAGAATGTCACAGGTCTGAGAAATATTAATGAGCTACTGCTTCTTCATTATTCCACATATTTCTTATAGTTACTGCTGGTAATTGATTCCTTACATCTATAAAAACCCCAAGAAAAGAGTCATGGTAGCCATATTGAAATTGGGTGATGATCACAAACTATATCATACCTACAGCTGCACCTTCACTAAGTGATAGGTAAAGTGAGGAAGCAGCAGGCTTTCAATGTACCAGTTGTACACACAACAACAACTACAGCCTAAATATTTCACTGAGCCTATATATCATATAATTTACTTAATTAAATATATAAAAAGTCTAATTTCAAGAGATTCAATTAAATTTTCATTAGTTTTCTTTTTAAAAAAATCACAATCAGAAAGACATTTTAAAAAGCTACCTACCTATATCAAGCACCAACTTTTCTCCTACTCTGTCATTACCTGATTCTACTCTATATGAACAAATATTTAAGTCAAAAAGTGTATTTTTCTGATCTGTTGTGCTCTAAACTGGTCCTCATGACAACTAGGTAGCACAATATATAGAGCACTGAGCCTAGAATCAAATCCATCCTCAAACAATCCCTAGCTTTATGATCCTGGGCCTTAATTACCACATTTGTAAAATGATCTGGAGAAATAAATGGCAAACCACTCCAATATCTATGCTAGGGAAACCCCACATGGAATTCATGAGAAGTCAAATAACTAAAGTGATTGAACAAAACCACAAAAAAAAAAAAAAAAAAAAAAGAAAAAAGAAAAAAAGAAAAAAAAACTTGTTCTTATAGTGTGGCTGCAGGTATTTGTAGCAGCAGGGAAAATAAGAGTTAAGATGAACTCTCCTGGAAGGGAAGGGAACAAGCTTTTTTAAGGATCTGCTATTTTCCAGGCACAGTGGAAAGTAGGAGCTTGCAATTCTCATGTTTTAGCCGAGAGACAAGTATTAAGTAGTTTTTATTTAGTCAATTTAAATATTTAAATTGTAATTTAAATTTAATTATTTAAATTCAGTCAGGTAAGCATTGCAGGTCCAATAGAACTTGGGTTTTCTTGACTACAGATTTAATGCTCAATTGATTATATCAGTTAGCTCTCTTTTTCAAGAAAAAGTAAACTTTTCTGAGGATTCTATTTACATGACACCAGCTAGATGATACAGTGGATAGAATCCCAGGCTTAAAGTCAGGAAGATTCATCTTCATGAGTTCAAATCTACGTTCTAGACACTCAGCATCTGTGTGACCCTAAACAAGTCACATAACCCAATTTGCCTCAGTTTCTTCATCTCCATTGATCTGGAGCCAAAAAAAGCAAATCACTTCAGTATTTTTACCAAGAAAATATCAAATAAAGTAATTAATAGTCAGGTAAGACTGAAAGAGTTGAACAATATTGCCTATTTATATGGGTAGTTTTCTTTGTGGGTCTATGTTTGTATTCCTATGGAGTTTCTGTCCCAGAGGAAATCTAACCCATTGTTTTATGTGTCAAACTGATTTAAAAAAAAATTAGAGAGCTGAGTTTATGTTGGATGTGTCACAGGATTAGCCTTGCTGAAGTTTCTCAAGAATACCAGTATTAAAGGTCAGAAGACCTGAACAATAGAAAAATGAAAGACTTTGTCAATCTTTTTATAATTTGTATTATCATTTCTATAACAGAAGAATATAACTCCATTGTATTCCATTTTTGTTTTGTAAGTTTATTATTTCAGATTCATGAATTAAACTTCATATTGTTGAGGTAGAAGACACCCCAACAATGTAAAAGTCTGCAGCAGGTTGGTGTTGTAGGTATGGCAAAAAAATTCCCAAACTCAATTTGTCTCCATGTTAAGGGGCAAAGATTTATTGATGCTACTAGTAGTGGACTGAGTTCCAAAAGAAGTTAACAAAGAATCAGGAGCAAGAAAGTACATTTATAGGATAAAATGAGAGAAACCCAGTATCCTTTAATTCAATAATGTAATAATTTTATGGCTTAGAAGAAGGATTGAGGAGTGGTTCAGTTCTGAGAGCTCATGGGGTGGTGGTGGGAATCTTCCAGAGGAGTATTTTTAGGTCTGAAATATTGCTAGGTCAAATGGCTAACATCCTATTTTGTTCTGCACCTGAGTCAACTTTAAGCATCTCATTATTGTTACTCATTAGTCCCAGAAATCCTGTTATCACAGACCAATAGACAGTTATTTAATAGCCCAGAATATCTGTGGCCTTAGCATCTTGGTCAGATAGAGTAAACTGGGACAGGGAAGCCCAGAGAAAGAAATATAACATTTCTAACTCCATCACTCCCAACTCCAAATAGCTTTAGAGCTTATTGCTACACCCTCTCTAGAGGCTGCACCATATCAATATCATCTTTATTTTACAGATAAAACAGTTGATATTGTTTACCCAAGCTTCCATTAAGATTCTTTTTCAAACATTAGCTTTGTCTTTAAATGTACTCAGCATCATTTGCAAAGTTATTTTTAACAATTTCAGAAAAACTAAGGGAAAAATAACGTTCATTTTTATTTTAAGAAAAATATTTCTACCATTAATTTCATTAAATTCTAACTCACAAATCTTGTGAATACTTAAGGTATGTCAAGCTCTTTTTCATAATTCATAAAACTAACTACTATCCTTGGAGCAGAGAAAATATTTTATGCAATGTTCAATATATCATTTAATATGTAGTAGATGCTGAAAAATATTGAATACTAGTGATTAATGAAGATTTAAACTTCCTAGTAACAAAAATGCTACATTCCACAAACTTTTTTTTTATTTACTAGGTATATCAAATTGTTTTAGGGATAAAAAAGTTTTAGGGATAGAAAAATTAATGAAACAATCCCTGATCTCAACAACTTTATATTTTAGAAAGGTACTCAAAAAAGCACACAACTATCATACAAAATAGAATACAACAAAAGCTTTGGAGATGTTCAAATGCTATGAGGTGTAGCAATGCACTTTTTCTTTTTTTGCATTTCTGAATTTTCAATAGTCTTTTTTGGTTAATCATCAAGAATCCTGGTGTCTTATCTGAAAGCACTAATTTTCCACTGATGTTGCATTTTTCCTCACAAGACAAAGGCAATGAGAAATGCCATTTGATGGAAAATTTAATCATTCCATCTTCTAGTATTCACAGTGAACACCAGCAAATTGACCACAATGAAAAGTAGAGCTGATGCAAATACTTCTTTAAAAGGACAAAGTAGAGAAAGTCTATGAAGAAATTAATGACATTCTAAAGCAACAGAACAAATACTTTTGTATTCAATGACTTCTATGATAAAGTAGATCTAAAGGAACATTATATGTGTATATATATGTATATGTATATTTGGATATACATATATCAGTTTTTATATATGTATATATATAGATAGATAGATAGATAGATAGATAGATATAGATATAGATATAAATATATAGGATAATATAGTTCTGGATCCAGAAACAAGAGGCAAAATCTTGTGGATATCTCTGAAGCCTCACATTTTCCCATCATGCATATATCCTGAACAATAGAATTAGAAACAGTTATATATTGCAAGCATTGAAGCATTTATTCAGAAAATAGAATTCATTAAACCAGTAATCCATAGTATTTACTTAACATTTTGGCAGACATTTCATAAAACAAGTATCTTAATGATGATTGTTGGAGGGGATGTGGGAAAACTGGAGCACTAATACATTGTTGGGAACTGTGAATGGATCCAACCATTCTGGAGAGCAGTTTGGAACTATGCTCAAAAAATTATCAAACTGTGCATACCCTTTGATCCAACAATGTTTCTACTGGGAATATATTCCAAAGAGATCTTAAAAGAGGGAAAGGTACCCACATGTGCAAAAATGTTTGTTAGAGCCCTCTTTGTAAGTGGCAAGAAACTGGCAACTGAGTGGATGCTCAATTGTTGGAGAATGGTTGAATAAGTTATGGTATATAAATGTTATGGAATACTATTGTTCTGTAAGCAATGACCAGCAGGATGATTTCAGAGAGGCTTGGAACCAGAAGATCATTATACACAGCAACAAGACTATATGTCTATCAATTCTGATGGATGTGGCTCTCTTCAACACTGAGATGATTCAAACCAGTTCCAATTGTTTAGTGATGAAAAGAGCCATCTACACCCAGAGAGAGGACTGTGGGAGCTGAATGTGAACCACAACATAGCATTCTCACTCTCTATTGCTATTTGCTTGCATTTTGTTTTCTTTCTCAGTTTCTCTTTTTCTTCCTTCTTGATCTGATTTTTCTTGTGCAGCAAGATAACTGTATAAATATGTATACTTGCATTGTATTTAACAAGTATTTCAACATATTTAATATGTATTGGACTACCTGCCAGCTAGGGGAAAGGGTGCAGGGAAAGAGGAAAATTTGGAACAAAAAGTATGCAAGGGTCAGTGTTGGAAAAATTACCCATGTATATGATTTGTAATTTAAAAGCTTTAATTAAAAAAAAAAAAAAGTATCTTAATTTAGACATACAAACAATAATGCAAAAGTCCAAATAAAAACAAAATTAGAAAAGATTGAAAATTGCAAAACATTATATAGCTAGAGCATGTTTAAATTAATATTATATAATGCTTCTGACTCATATGTGTGTATATATACACATGTGTGTATATATACATATACATGTACAAATGCATATCTATATCTGGCTCTTCAAAATGGGACATTGATTTTTTAAAAAGATTCATTTTATTATTATTTCTTAGAGAAGTTTAACCAATAAAAAACAATCAGTTTGATGAAGAAACCTAAAGAATTAAGCTACTCTCCCTACTGACTAGAGACACTGAAGTAAAGACAACAAAAGACAAGAGAAATTTAGAGCTCAAATTTGTTTGCACAATATTGTGGAAGAGCATGACTTACTAAAGACTCAAATAGCAGTCTCAAAAGAAAACAGCAAAAATTAGCTGAGGATAGAAGAAGACTTGCTATGTCCTGGCTCAAAATTTAGGTAACAATTCATCCCAAGAGTATCATTAAGATTAAATTGTAAATAAAGGAGCAAAAAGAGAAGCTTGAGAAGTAATGGAGTTTGACCCAGATGGCAGAACTCACTCAACCTCTTATACAAACTGCTCCAAATACTTTAAATAATAAATCTAAACAAATTTTAGAGCATCAGAATACCCTCCAAAGACTAACTAGAACATTTTCCAGATAAAAGAAATTTAAAAGGTCAGCAGAAAGGGTTTGTGACACCAAAGTGGGACCCTATATTATAATCTCAGTGCAGGCTGCACCAGGGCAATTTAGCACCAGCCCCATCCCTGGTTCCAACCCTGATCCCCTACTCAGCCCTGGTCCTAGCCTTAGCTGGACACAGTGTCAGCAAAACAGGAGTAGTAAATCAGAAGAAGTACCAGAGACTTCCAGACCTCTCTGCTAGGAGCATAGGAGGACTCTGAAGGTCACTGGAGAGGGTCTGTAGCCACAAGGTGGGAGTCTGATGGGCAGTCCTAGTGCAGTCTCAGTGCAAGCTACACCACCACAGCCCTGGCCCCAATCCCAGTGTTCAAGCATCAGCAAAGCAGAATTCTATTGATTCAGCATACTACATCTTCCAGCTACAGGAGACAGGGACAATCCTAACAGCTGCAGGGCACAAAAGAGTACTTGTGATCAAGTTTTTAGAAGGATTTCTGAAAACAGCTACACAAAACTTCAGAAGCTTGGGCCATTGCCCATTCCACTCAGGGAAACAGAGCTCTACTTTACCAGAGTTAAAAACCAAGTAATAGACTAGGAAAATGGGCAGACAACTAAAAAAAACTTTCTGACTATTGAAAGTTGTTGTGGTGACAAGTACAATCAAAATAAACATTCAGAAGATGACAATACAGTCAAAGCTCCTAAATTCAAAACCTCCAAGAAAAATAAGGATTGGACCCAGGCTACAGAAGGGATCAAAAAGGATTTTGTAAATCAAATAAGATAGAGGAAATACTAGGAAAAGAATCGAGAATGGTGCCAAAGTAAATGCAGAAAGCTGATGAAGAGAATGTTTTAAAAAGAAAAATTGCCAATTGAGAAAGGAGGTGCAAAAGCTCACTGAAGAAAATAATTCCTTAAAAAATAGAATTGAGCAAATGGAAGCTAATGGCTTTTTGAGAAATGAAGGTACAATAAAGAAAAAAAAATGAAAAAAAAATAGAAAAAAAGTGAAATGTCTCATTGGAAAAACAACTAACCTGGAAAATAAGTTCAGGAGGGATAATTTTAAAATTATTAGTTTACCTGAAAGCAATGATCAAAAAAAAAAAATAAAAAAATAAAAGAACCTGTATATCATCTTTCAAGAAATTATCAAGAAAAACTGTCCTGATATGCTAAAGCTAGATCTGAAAAAAAAATGCCAAAATGAAAACTCCGAGGAACATTTTAGCCAAATTTCAGAACTCTCAAGTCAAGGAGAAAATATCACAAACGTCTAGAAAGAAATAACCCATGTATAGTGGAGACATAATCAGGATAACATAAGATCTATCAGTTTATATAATAAAGGACTAGAGGGATTGGAATATCATATTCTGGAGAGCAATGGAGCTAGATTTCAATCAAGAAATCTACCCAGCAAAATGGAGTATAATCCTTCACAAGAAAAGATGGCCACTGAATGAAATAGAAGATTTTCAAATATTTGTGATGAATTATTTATTCTCATCAGAACTGGCTGAAAGAGGAAATAACATGCCTACTCAATAGGGGGTAAAAAAATCTATCTTAACCAGGAAAATAGTAGGAAATGGGACAAGAAAAGGGGGGGGGGGTGATAAAGGGGCATATTGAGGGAGGGAGTGCTTAGTACCAAAACACTATTGAGGAGGGAAAGAATGAAAGGAAAAAAAAATAAATGGTGGCAGGAGGGGGAAGTAGAGTTAGCAATAGGAATTGAAAAAAGAATTTTGAAGCCAGTTTCTCTAATAAAAGATTTCTCAAAAATAAAGAGAACCAAGTCAAATTTATAAAAAATAACAGCCATGCTCCAATTGATCAATGATTAAATGATATGATCTGTGCCCAAAGGCCTATAAATTCATGCATATCCTTTGATCTAACAATACCACTACTTGACATGAATACCAAAAGAGATTAAAAAAAAAGGAAAGTGAACTATATGTACAAAAATTATTCATAGCAGCTCTCAAGTCAAAATAAAAATTGGAAATTGAGGGGATACCCATCAGTTGGGAATGGCTCAATAATGTGTGATTATTGTAAGAAATTACCAACAGGATGATTTCAGAAAGGCCTGGAGAGACTTACATGAACTGATGCTGAGTGAAATGAGCAGGATCAAGAGATCATTATATACTTCAACAACAATACTGTATGATGATCAATTCTGATGGACGTGGCCATCTTCAACAATGAGATGAACCAAATCAGTTCCAAAGGAGCAGTAATGAATTGAACCAACTACACCCAGCAAAAGAATTCTGGGAGATGACTATGAATCTCTACATAGAATTCTCAGTCCCTCTATTTTTGTCTGCCTGTATTTTTTATTTCCTTCACAGGTTTATTGTACACTATTTCAAGTCCGATTCTTTTTGTACAGCAAAATAACTGTTTGGACATGTATACATATATTGTGTTTAACTTATACTTTAACATATTCAACATGTATTGGTCAACCTGCCATCTTGGGGAGGGGGTAGGAGGAAGGAGGGGAAAAATTGGAACAAAAGGTTTGGCAATTGTCAATGCTGTAAAATCACTCATGCTTATATCTGGTAAATAAAAACTATAATTAAAATATAATGTGTGATTATGGCATATATTTATATTGGAATATTATTGTTCCTTGGAAAATGATGAGCAGGATGCACTCAGGAAGAAAAAAGAAATATGGAAAGTCCTCTATGAATTCAAGCAAAGTGAAATGGATTGTATTCAAAGTAGTAGCAATGTTCTGAGATCACCAGTTGTAAATGATTGCTCTTCTCAGTAGTATGATGATTCATGACTACTCTGAAAGATTTATGATGAAAAATCCTATCCATACCTAGAAAAAGAATTGATGTCTGAATACAGATTGAAGCACTGTCATTCTCTCTCCCTCCCACCCTCCTTCTCTCTCTCTCTCTCTCTCTCTCTCTCTCTCTCTCTCTCTCTCTCTCTCTCTCTCTCTTTCTCTCTCTCTCTCTCTCTCTCTCTCTCTCTCTCTCTCTCTCTCTCTCTCTCTCTCTCTCTCTCTTTTTCTCTGTGTGTGTGTGTGTGTGTCTGTCTTTCTGTCTTTCTTTCTCTCTCTTTAACTTAATTTTTCTTGAAGGTTTTATTTTCATTAGAGTAGGAGATCTATTTTTTTTTACACCTTGATTTTTCTGAAAATGTTTTGCATAATTTCACAAGTGGTTTCTAATTGTGGGTGAAGATAAGGAAAAGAAACTCGAACTCAAAAATTTTAGAAACAAATGTAAATTTTTTTTGTAGTTGTTTTGAATGTAACTGGGAAAATATTAAATAAAAAAAATAAAATACAAAGGGATAAAAAGAGAAGTAATGAAATTTAATCTCAGTCTGGTATAAAATATAAGAGAACTGCAGAGACAGGGAAGCTGAACAATCAGATCTTGATAATGAAACTAGTATTAAGGAAATATTCAAGTTGATATATATATCAAAAATAAGATTATGTACACTGTCCCAAAATATTGTTTTAAGTTCTTAATTTAATAAGCTGATTAAAATTTAAAAGAGATCTATATCTTTTGGTGACATTATTTGAAATTTGCCATTCAAGTCCAAAAATACAGTATCTGAGAAAGTGGTAATTACATTAAAACAATAAAGTGGAGGGAGATAAGAACTAAACAAATAATAAATATGGAAGAAATCCGTTCTTGTCATGATAGAAATTCTAAAGGTGTTTGTCAATTAAATTAAAAATTCTTTTAAAATGAAGAAAATAACTGAGCATGTTTTATGAAATAAACATTAAATAAATAAGCTAAAATAACAGCAAACACTAGTTTGCCCTCTATTTTATATAAAAATGCTAGTTTAATTGAATATTTATTAAAATGTTGGCATATATGATTGAAAATGACTAATGTATACATTGATGGCATCCTTAATTATTACATTAAAAGGAAGCAAAATTGTATTTAGAGATAATTTTTCCACAACATATCATGTCATTATGATTATACTACTAAGAAAGTGAAGTAGAAAATATCAGATCTCATTGTATCTTTTTGTTTTCTTTTTTAAATCATTTAAACCAGAAGAATGCAACCTTGAAGACTTTCCTTAAACAAAATGTCCACTCACCAAAATATCCACAATTTTATGAACTTTATAACATGATTATGGAGATTATGATTATGGCATTTTTCCCATTCTCCATTAAAGAATGATATAAAATAGGCACACATATGCTCACTTATGGTATACAGCAATATCAAGGATCCATGATAAGAATTTTTCCCAACAGTCTAAAGTAAAAACAAATTCCCTGTAGATTATGAGGTTTGCCAAGATCTACGTAAATGCAGATGGCTGTAATTTCCAGACCTTTTTGCCTTATGATATTGTAAAATATCCTCTGTATATCTACAGTGGTAAAAAAAAATCTAGAAATATACAGTTGAAAAGTAAGGCATAATAATTATAATAACTATATGATATTCTTCTATAGAAAAAGCTAAAATAAAACATGAAATATACTAAGATTTTTGGGACACTTTATATATTTATATAATACATATACAATACACATATACTTATTGTCCAGAAGATATTATACAGACATTATAGAAAATACTCCATAGCTTTTATATATAGCTACACATGTACATGTATTGCACATGTGTATATATATATATATATATATATATATATAGATGTATCTCTCTTCCTACATGTATGTGTGTATTTATGGGGAGAGAAAAGGGGAAGAGAAGAGAGGAGAGGAGAGAGAGGGAGGGAGAAGATTGATGTAGCAAATGAAAATTGAGGCACAAGGACTTCTAGCCAAGATGGCGGCGTGGAGGCAGACAGCTGCTTGAGCTCTGTGTTTTCTCTCAGGACTATGACAAGCCTCGGAATTAATGCTTGACTGTAACAGAAACCCACAAATAATCACCAACAGAAGACATCCTTGAAATTCACCAGAGAAAGTGTATTTGCTTGGGGAGGGAAAGAACAGACTGGGTGCAGACTGAGGGCAGGCAGCCAAAGTGAGGTAGGCAGCTCACACAGCTCAGACAGGAGGTGGGAGGGGTGTGATCTCTTCCATTTTTGTGAAAATATTTTTACCTCAGTGTAGATGTTCCATCTTGGCAGCAATCCAGGAGTAACAGAGAGGGTGTAAACACCAGAGGTGAAGAATAAAACCCCTGAAAGCTAGCGTCTCGTGGGACCCTGCCACCCCCACCCCCACCTAGAGTGACTCAGATTGTACTTAGAGCCTCAGAGCACAGACACAGCTCAGCCATTGCTGGCCTGTTAGTGCCTCACTGCTGTCTCCCGTAGTCTGTAGAGTAAGCCCCGTATTACCGTCCAGCCCCATCCCCCCACACCAGAAACAGACCAATTGTTTCTCTTGTCAACTTGTTTTCTTCCATTCCCCCTCTGACAAAATGAACAAAATATTTAAAAGGGCTCTAACCATTGAAAACTTCTGTATGGAGAGAGAGCAGACTTCAAACACTGAGGAGACTAAAAACAGATTATCTCCAGAGGAATCCCCTAAGGGAGATATGATCTGCTCCTCAATACATAAGACTCTCATAGAGGAAATCAAAAAGGCTCTCACAACAGAACTAGAAGAGAAATGGGAAAAGGAAAGGGAAGCTTGGCAAGAGAGTCTGGAGAAGTCATCCCAGGCATTTAAAGACAGAGTGGATAAAGAAAACAAATCATTGAGAAATAATATTAGTGAGTTGGAAAAATAAAACAGCTCTCTAAAAAATAAATGGATAAAATGGAAAATTTTCCATAGAAGTAAAAAAAAAAAACTCACTTAAAAACACAATTGGACAATTACCGAAAGATAAAAAAAGTGAGTGAAGAAAATATATCATTGAAAATTAGAATCGAACAAGTAGAAATGAATGACTCAAGGAGAAACCAAGAAGTAGTCAAGTAAAACCAGAAAAAGGAAAGAATTGAAAAGAATGTCAAATACCTTACTGGAAAGACAACAGACCTGGAAAACAGATCCAGGAGAAACAATTTGAGAATAATCGGACTCCCTGAAAAATGTGAGGAAAAAAAGAGCCTGGACACTATTTTCTAGGAAATTATCAAAGAGAACTGCCCAGACATTTTAGAAACAGAGGGTAAAATAGACATTGAAAAAATTCATCAATCACCTACTGAAAGGGACCCTAAAATCAAAATGCCAAGAAATATAATGGCCAAGTTCAAGAACCATCAGATGAAGGGAAAAATACTGGAAGATGCTAGAAAAAAGCAATTCAGATATGGAGGAGCCACAATAAGGATAACCCAGGATCTAGCAGAGTCCACATTAAAAAAAAGAATGGCCTGGAATATGATATTCCAAAAGGCTAAGGAACTTGGTATGCAGTCAAGAATAAATTACCAAGAAAAATGAGCATTTTCCAGGGAAGAAGATGGACATTTAATGAAATAAATGAATTCCATCTATTCTCGATGAAAAAATAGATTTACACAAAATGTTTGATCTTCAAATACAGAACTCAAGAGATTTCTAAAAATGTAAAAAGAAATCTTGAGAACTATATTTCTGCCATAAAGATATGTAAAGAACACATGTATAATTTGTCCTAGAAACTGGAGCTGGAAAGGAAATTATATCATAAAAAAGGGTAAAGTGGTGGTACTATATCTCATGAAGAGGCAAAAATACCTATTATATCTGAGAGAAAGAAAGGAGGGAGATGAACATATGTATCAATAGAAATATTCGATTTATGGTGAAATTACTTCCACTTCATTGAAAAGTGAGAGGGAAGGAGTAAACTAAGGGGAAGGGAATACAGAAATTGTGAGGAAAAGGGGTAAAAGAGGGGGAGGAACTTTAAGGTGGGGGAGGGATCCTAAAAAGGAAGGGTTGTGAAAAGCAAGTAGTATTCACAAATTTAATACTGTAGAGAGGGATAAGAGAGAAGCAAAGGAGAAAATCATAAGCAGGGGTTAACAGGATGGCAAGCAATATAGAATTAGTCCTTCTAACCATAAATGTGAATGGGGCAAACTGCCTCATAAAGAGGAAGCAGTTAGCAGACTGGATTAAAAGTCAGAATCCTACTATATGTTGTTTACAGGAAACACACCTGAAACAGGATGAGACATTCAAACTAAAAGTAAAAGGGTGGAGCAGAATCTATTATGCTTCAGGCAAAACCAAAAAAGCAGGAGTAGCCATCCTCATCTCAGATCAAGCAAAAAGAAAAATTGATCAAATTAAAAGAGATAAGGAAGGGCATTATATCCTGCTAAAGGGTAGCATGGATAATGAAGCAGTATCAATATTAAATATATACTCACCAAGTGGTGCAGCATCTAAATTCTTAAAAGAGAATTTAAGAGAGCTGCAAGAAGAAATAGACAGCAAAATTATAATAGTGGGAGATCTCAACCTTGCACTCTCAGAATTAGATAAATCAAACCACAAATTAAATAAGAAAGAAGTCAAAGAGGTAAATAAAATACCAGAAAAGTTTGATATGGTAGATCTTTGGCGAAAGCTAAATGGAGACAGAAAGGAGTACACCTTCTTCTCAGCAGTTCATGGAACCTATACAAAAATTGATCATATACTAGGACATAAAAACCTCAAAATCAAATGCAGTAAGGCAGAAATAGTAAATGCATTCTTTTCAGACCACAATGCAGTGAAAATTACATTTAATAAAAAGCCAGGGGAAAATAGACCAAAAAACAATTGGAAAGTAAATAATCTTATACTAAAGAATGATTGGGTAAAACAGCAAATCATAGACATTTAATTAATTTAATTAATAACTTCATTTAATTAATAATTTCACCCAGGAAAATGATAACGATGAGACATCATAACAAAATGTGTGGGATACAGGCAAAGCAGTAATGAGGGTAAGTTTTTATATCTCTAGAAGCTTACATGCATAAAATAGACAAAGAGAAGGTCAATGAATTGGGATTACAATTAAAAATGCTAGAAAAGGAACAAATTAAAAACCCCCACACAAACATGAAACTTGAAATTCTAAAAATAAAAGGTGAGATTAATAAAATTGAAAGTAAAAATACTATTGGATTAATTAATAAAAACTAAGAGTTGGTTCTATGAAAAAAACCAACAAAATAGACAAACCCTTAGTAAATCTGATTTAAAAAAGGAACGAGGAAAAGCAAATTGTTAGTCTTAAAAATGAAAAGGGAGAACTCACTACTAATGAAGAGGAAATTAGAACAATAGTTAGGAGCTACTTTGCTCAACTTTATGTGAATCAATTCGATAACTTAAATGAAATGGAAGAATACCTCCAAAAATATAGCTTGCCCAGATGAACAGAGGAAGAAGTAAATAGTCTAAATAGTCCCATTTTAGAAAAAGGAATAGAAAAAGCTATTAACCAACTCCCTAAGAAACAATCCCCAGGATCAGATGGATTTACATGTGAATTCTATCAAACATTTAAAGAACAACTAACTCCAATGCTATATAAACTATTTGAAAAAAATAGGGATTGAAGGAGTCCTACCAAATTCCTTTTATGACACAGACATGTTACTGATACCTAAAACAGGTAGGCTGAAAACAGAGAAAGAAAATTATAGACCAATCTCCCTAATGGATATTGATGCTAAAATCTTAAATAAAATATTAGCAAAAACACTACAGAAAATCATCCCCAGAATAATACACTATGACCAAGTGGGATTTGTAGCAGGAAGACCGGGCTGGTTCAATATTAGGAAAACTATTAGCATAATCAACTATATCAATAACCAAATTATCAAAAAATATATGATCATCTCAATAGATGCAGAAAAAGCACTTGATAAAATCCAACATCCATTCCTACAAAAAAAAAAAAACAAAAAAAACAAAACAAAACAAAAAAAAAACACTTGAGTGTATAGGAATAAATGGACTATTCTTTAAAATAATAAGGAGCATGTATTTAAAACCATCAGTAAATATCATATGTAATGGCGATAAACTGGAACCTTTCCCTGTAAGATCAGGAGTGAAACAAGGTTGCCCACTATCACCATTACCATTCAATATTGTACTAGAAATGCTAGCCTTGGCAATAAGAGACAAGAAAGAGATTCAAGGAATTAGAGTAGGTAATGAGGAAATCAAACTATCGTTCTTTGCAGATGACATGGTGGTATGCTTAGAGAACCCCAAAGACTCTGCTAAAAAGCTATTTGAAGTAATTCAGAACTTTAGCAAAGTTGCAGGATACAAAATAAATCCCCATAAATCCTCAGCATTTTTATACCTTACCAACACAATCCAACAGCAAGAGATACAAAGAGAAATTCCATTCAAAATAACGGTGGGTAGCATAAAATATTTGGGAATGTATCTACCAAAGGAAAGTCAGGAATTATATGAGCAAAATTACAAAACACTTGCCACAAAAATAAAGTCACATTTAAATAATTGGAAAGACATTAAGTGCTCTTTGATATGGCGAGTGAATATAATCAAGATGACAATACTCCCTAAATTAATGTATTTATTTAGTGCTATACCAATCAGACTCCCAAGAAACTATTTTAATGACCTAGAAAAAATAACAACAAAATTCATATGGAAAAACAAAAGGTCGAGAATTTCAATGGAAGTAATGAAAAAAAAAATCAAATGAAGGTGGCCTAGCTTTACCTGATCTAGAACTATATTATAAAGCAGCAGTCATCAAAACCATTTGGTATTGTATTGGATAAGAAATAGACTAGTTGATCAGTGGCATAGGTTAGGTTCACAGGGCAAGATAGTGAATAAACATAGCAATCTAGTGTTTGACAAACCCAAAGATCCCAACTTTTGGTATAAGAATTCATTATTTGACAAAAACTGCTGGGAAAACTGGAAATTAGTATGGCAGAAACTAGGCATGGACCCACATTTAACACCACATACTAAGATTAGATCAAAATGGGTCCAAAGTTTAGGCATAAAGAATGAGATCATAAATAAATTAGAGGAACATAGGATAGTTTACCTCTCAGACTTGTGGAGGAGGAAGGAATTTGTGACCAAAGGTGAACTAGAGATCATTATTGATCACAAAATAGAAAATTTTGATTACATCAAATTAAAAAGCTTTTGTATAAACAAAACTAATGCAAAAAAGATTAGAAGGCAAGTAACAAATTGGGAAAACATTTTTACAGTTAAAGGTTCTGATAAAGGCCTCATCTCCAAAATATACAGAGAATTGACTCTAATTTATAAGAAATCAAGCCATTCTCCAATTTATAAATGATCAAAGGATATGAACAATTTTCAGATGATGAAATTGAAACTATTTCCCCTCATATGAAAGAGTGTTTCAAATCAGTATTGCTCAGAGAAATGTAAATTAAGACAACTCTGAGATACCACTTCACACCTGTCAGATTGTCTAAGATGAGAGGAACAAATAATTATGAATGTTGGAGGGGATGATTCCAATTTATCAATGATGGACTGAATCAGCTACACCCAAACAAGGAACACTGAGAAATGAGTGTAAACTATTAGCATTTTTTTTGTTTTTCTCCCCAGATTATTTCAACCTTCCTAATCCAATTCTTTCTTTTCAACAACAACAACAAAATTTGGTTCTGTACATATATAGTGTACCTAGGATATATTATAACATATTTAATATGTATGGGAATGCCTGCCATCTAGGGGAGGGGTGGAGGTAAGGAGGGGAAAAATTCAGAACATTAGGGAGTAAAAGGGATAATGTTGTAAAAAATTGACTATGCATATGTACTGTCAAAAATGTTATAATTATAAAATTAATAAAAAAAGAGCTATGTAAAAAAAAGAAACAAAATTGAGGCACAAATAGAATCGAAAGTGAAGAAGAGATGTGCAGGATCACATTTCAGAAAATACAGAACCTTTTCAATTATTTTATACTACTGTCCACTGCTATAAAAGCCATCTTTTCAACACCAATAACATCGTGGTGGTTCCATTTGGCTACAAATCAGAGGAAAACCATGATGAGCATAGATACTAATTCATAGGACATTTGGGAATATACAATAGAGAGCAGAACTATATTGCCATTAGGCATCAATAGTATGAGTAAAAAGTAGAGGAACAGGCATCACTGATATATGTAAATAGGAAGCCATGTGTGTTTATTATGTAATGAGAAAGGAGTAACAGTAACAGCTTAAAAACTACATTACTACCTCTGTTATATTTTTTAAAAAGAACCAAAGCCTTCTAGTAGACTAGTTGTGTCCAATATGCAGAATCTGTAGAAAAAATATGAAATAGATGAGAAGTCATGGAAATGTTGAAATTAAAATGAGGATAAATTTTTATAGCTTTTTATTTACCAGATATATGCATGAGTAATTTTACAGCATTGACAATTTTTCTGGAAACTGAGGCTATTAAAAAAAGGAAAACAAATGCTTGTCCAACCTGATGCTCTATTTTTTCTCATTTGCAAAATGAGTGTTATTCTCAAAAAGATCTGTTATATCAGTTCTATGTTTTATAATTCTGTAGTTGAAATCCCAAACCGTGTCATTGTCTTAACTTTATCTAACATCTTTTTAACCAAAGCAAATTCTGTAATATTCACTTTTGGGATTGTGAATAGGGGCGTTAACAAACTTAATTTGCCAAAAGATTTGTCCCAAATATATTTTGTCTTCAATAGTTGCAGGATTCATGCAATAGCAAAATGAGTTTTCATTGTTGTATAATTTCTTTTCTCCCCACCTATCTATCAATATAAATTCAGTATTCAATCTAATTTATAACAGAATCTTGGTGTGACAAACTAAATATGTAGTGCCAAAATCCATCAGATCAATTACTACTCAGTAGCTGTAGCTATGTTATCATAAATGTATGAAGGTAGAAGGACAGAAATGTGCTTTGGCAAAACGATCAATTAAAGTATCACAGAAGACGTATCATTTAAAAAATCAAAAGGTTACTGCCCCCAGAATTGTCACAATTTTTTACCTAAACATAGAAAGGCTTCTTAAATTTGAAGGATAACAAAACCTGATTGAACCAAATTGATACAAATAATCTCAAAATAATAAACTTCAGACTACAAATTTTGTTCTATTTTAGGTTAAGGGTGACAGTCAAATTTCCTGATTATTACTCCAACACAACATTAGGAAACATAAAAGAAATCCTAATAAATTCAATTGCCAAAGAAATGATGCTAGACTCACCATCAACTTTTGAAATATCTTGTTCCCTTAGAGTCATAGGCTCATCTCTGGAATAATAATGGAATTATTAATTCTAATGAATAATTAATAATAATTAATTCTAATCTCTGGAATAATCTCAGAGGTCATTTAGTCTACACCAGGGTTGAACCTTTGCCTTTTAAAACCAAAGTTATCACTCTCCATATACAGATAGGTGATACAAAACTTTTCCACTGATAATTTGAGGTAATAGGGCATTTTACACATGGTACATGTAAAACATCTCCACCAAGAAATGTGCTTAGTAGGCACCTAATAAACATTTTTTTCACTCAAACATTTAAGAGATATGGATCACTTTACATCTGTTTGCTTTAATCCTTTGGAGAAGGAAAAACAACCCATTCCAGTATTTTTATTAAAAAATCCATTATATTCATCTCCAAACAACCATAAAACAATACCCTAATACAAATCCTCAAACAGCAGAATTACCAAAAACATAGGGTGAAATGATATTTTAGTCCAAGAAAGTTTGGATATTGCAGGGAAGATCTGCCTCATTTAAATAAAAGAGAAGTATACTGTGGGATAGGAAGTGTTTCACCAAGTCAGCAGCAAGTTGAGCTTCAATAAACTAGCAGGGGATCTAGGGGAGGTGGAGCAGGAAAGCCAAAGAACACCCCCATAACTAAGCAGAGCCAGAGTAGAGTAAATGGCAGACTTCAGCTTTGAGAACCACCGTATATTTCAGCATAACCTTGGGCAAAAGCCAGTTGCCAATACCCAGACTTTCACATACTTCAGCATAACCCCAAGCAAACAAATAGACATGCACCCTAAGTGTGCCTAAGCAAACAGGCAGCTCTCAGCTCTAGGGTTTCTACAACATGTTTCAGCTGAGTCCAGTTTAACAAGCAAATACCATTGGACAGACTTCCAAATTCTTCAATATAACCCAGATAAAAGAAGAAACCCCCTCCCTTGATTAGATACAGTACATGCTAAACATCAGCACTAGGACCCTACTTCAGCATCAGGTAAACCACCAGACCCCTATGGCTTCCTGCAGGGCTAACCATTTTCACTAGCCCCTTAATATAGCACCTAAACCAAGGGTCCCCAGTGGGAATCAATTCAATAACAGAACAGTTCTAGGTACACTACTAGCGGCACAAGAAGCCTGAGAAAGCGCCCTTTTCACTGTGGGTGTAGAGTCAAAATTTAAAAGAAAAAAAAAAGGTTTAAAACAAAAGATAGGCAAAAACAGAATTAAAAAAAAAATAATCTGACCATGAAAAATTATTATGGTTATAGGGAAGATCAAAAAACAAACTCTGAAGAGGATAACTATGCAAAACACCTTGGAGAAGTCTCAAAGGAAATAGTAAATGGTCTTAGGCCTGAAAGAATTCAAGAAAGAGCTCAAAAAGCAGCTTAAAAAGCATATTAAGTGTAGAAGAAAAAGTAGGAAAATAAATAATAATGATGTGAGAGAATTTTATTTAAGGATCAACTGCTTAGAAAAGGAAAATAATTACTTAAAAAGCAGAATTTGCCAAATGAACAAAGAAATAAAAGTCCACTGACAAAAAAAAAAATCCCTTAAGAATATAATTGAAAAAGGAAGTATGCTAACTGAGGAAAATAACTCTACAAAGTTAGGATTGGTCAAGTGGAAGCTATCAAGAATTAATCAAAAGATTCAAAAGAATGAAAAAAAATGGAAGAAAATGCAAAATACCTCAATTGAAAAAAGACAATATTACCTGGAAAACAGGTTTAGGAGAGACAATATCTGAATCTTTTGACTATTTGAGAGCCACAATAAAAAAAATGGGATATAGGCAACATCTTTTAAGAAAATATTAAGGAAAACTGCTCTGATATCCTGGAACCAAAAGACAAAATAGACATCAAAAAATTTGCCATTTACCTGAGGAAAGAGATTCTCCAAATAAAAACTCCAAGTAATATTATAGCCAAATTTCAGAACTATCAGGTCAAGGAAAATATATTTCAAGTTATGAGAAAATTAAAATATCTGGGAAACAATTAGAATTGCACAGGACTTTGTAGCTACAATATTAAACCATCAAAAGTCATGGAATGTGATAGTCTAATGGCAGTAGAGGTTGGAATACACTCAATAATCACCTACCCAGCAAAATTAATAATAGTACTTCAAGGACGGATGGGTGGGGCATGTCATTCAATAAAATATGAGGATTTCAAATTTGTGTAAGGAGAAGAAAAGAACTGAAAAAAAAAGTCTGATCTCCAATGTCAAACCTAAGAGCAGCCTTAAAAGGTAAAAATGGAAAAGAAAATACGTGATTCAAAAGAGTTGAACTGTTTACATT